>NC_134457.1:170021651-170321651 GCF_047948215.1 Lycorma delicatula
TTTGTGTTCTTCTTAATTCCTTATTCAGTTTTATACATTATTTCTTGTCATCGTCATATTGATTGAAGGTACAGTCGCCATTCCCATCTAACCACGGGGCTTAACCCCCTCAACCAAGTCACTGTATGTTATCTTAATGGTTGTGAGAATAATACTGATAAATAATATTTTTAGTAGTCAAACTTTATAGAAACCTGAAAAAGAAAGTAAAGATAGAATAATAGTAACTGTGGTAACTAATGTACACACAACTTTGACAATGAAAAGTTCATAACTTATTTCTGTTGCCACGATGACAGAAATATAACAATAAAAGGAGGATTAATCTGTGTTTTCCTTAATGAATATCTTTAATTCAGTTTCACCTTCCTTGGGGGTGAAGAAATAATCAATATTTTTAATATCATAACCTTGTAGACGATGGCTTTAAACCTTCTCTGGGAAAACACGAATATACCATATAACAGACAAATTATATACATATATAACACAGACCAAACTATATACAAATATATATAGTTTGTCTCTGAATAACCGTTATATCTTAAATGAAGAGTACAAGATGCATGCAAAAGTTAGCCTTCAATTTACTATAAAATACAGTCTGAATTTTGAAAATCGGACGATTGTTTGCAGAGATATTATAAGAGCACCCCATAGGCACCCTGTTTGTTACTAGATTGTGATGATTGGTCTAGCCTCCCGTGAGGAGCTCGCATACCTCACCACTGTAGCCTCACACAGTCTCCACAGGAAGCCTATTAGTGTTAAAAAGAAATTTATTTTATTTAACGTAAATTTAATTCTATTATTTTTGTAATATTATTCATTCGACTCATTCAGTTCAAACGAAGCTCACACTGTGGTAGAGACTCGCACTAAATTAATTCAATTATTAAATGCCTTCCTAAATAGTAATCTGTGTTGCTATTGGAAGGCAGAAATCTGTTAATCATTTGTTTTTGTAAGTTTTACGTTTATTTATAGTTTGTTTGAGTAACTTAATATTACTTTGGTTATACCGGAATTATCCTGTTTACTTGTACCGATTCATTGTATCCCATAGGACTTACGAATTATAACAGGGTAGTGTATGATACTGCAATCAATATTTTTTATATACTGTATACGTTTTATAAATTTAACTACAGCTGACATAAAATTAGGTCAGCCTCTGTGGCGCGAGTGGTAGCGTCTCGGTCTTTAATCCGGAGGTCCCGGTTTAGAATCCCTGTCAAACATGGCATTTTCACACGCTACAAAATTTGTTATTCACCTCAATCCTTTGACACAATACATAACTGTGGTCTCGAAGGTTAAAAGAAAAGAAGAGATAAATGGTAGATAAAAAAAAGGAATCCACCGGGTTAGTCTAATAGTGAACTCGTCATAGCAAATCAGCTGATTCCGAAGCTAAGGTTCAAATCCTAGTAAATGCAGTTACTTTTTTACGGATTTCAACCCTAGATCGTGGATACCGATATCCTTTGGTGGTTGGGTTTCAACTAACCATACATCTCAGGGATGGTCGACCTGCGCCTGTACAAGGCTACAACTTCATTTACGTTCATACATATCATCCTTAAAAGTAGTACCTTTACGCTGATTCCGGAGGCTAAATAGAAAAAGAAAGGTGTGTAATGACTGACACCTGTCAACTGAGCCAGTGATCTTCCGAAATTCCTCCAATCTTCCAAATTGAATGTTGACCGTTACACTGATATGTCTTTCTCTTTATTTTTGTTTGTAAAAATTCTGCCATGTAAAAATATGTAAGTCAGTCATCATCATACTGTTTAAGTTGTTGCTGATCACTCTCGAGATAGTCGCTACAAAATATAACTATTGGGCCATTATCCGAATTCAAATCCATGAGGATTTATCCTACTTTAACACATTGAATCCTAAGCCCGTGTTTTTCATGGGCTATCGACGTTTTCATCGTGACCAGAGCCCATGAAATTGGGTAGTCTTATTTAAATAAGTTATAAATTTCATACAGATAATATTCGTTATTACGCTTTAATTCACAAACGGTTCGTTCTTTAATTTTTTTTGAATGATTCGTTTGTTTTATCCGCACTCTGCCTGTTATTTTTGAAAATGAATATAAACTGATTGTTAGTGTTTGGGGTTAGAAGTGCTGTTTGTGGCGTGTTGATTTCGTAGTAAACGAAGTAGTTATGTTTTTCTTTGTTAATTATGAAATGTTATGTGAATCCCATTTTTATGAAGATTCGGACTCTGAACAAAGTAATATCAGAATTAAGGTCTTTTGAACAATTTGATCTCTTGAGTATCTGGCCTGCTTTTCTCGAGAGAAAATTTTATAGTTGATGAAGCCGTGTGTGGATTTAATGGCAGGATAAGATTTCGTGTTTTTTTTGCGTAAAACTATATATTGTTGATTCGTCAACCGCATATGTACTTCTATTTGAAATTTACACAGGTAAAAATAATAATTCCATAATTTCTCTTTTCCGATAATCAGAAAGACTTCTTTCTGATTATCTTGATAATCGTTTTTTTGGGGGTTTTGTGGGCGAAAAACGCTTTAGCGTTATCACCTGGGATTATCTTGACAAGGGAAATACAACATTCAGGGAACGGTTTTACGGTTCACCAGCGGTTTGATTTTTTATGGCAGCGACAGAGTAAAGCTGGATGTCCTATCTGAAAGAGCTGCCAAAAAGAAACTTAGTTTACATGAGAGGAAATATCTCCTCTGTGTCAAATGGAAAGACACTGGAGATGTATTAGTCTTATCTTTAGTTCACATAAAGACAAAGTGAAGTACATGTGCACTTCAAAGGGGGCACATGTTTTTGTTTTCAAAAAAAAAACCTGATATAATTATCAATTATAGTAAAAATAAAACGGGTGGATAGAAATGACCAGATTATTTCATACTATCCATTCAAATGTCAGAAAAGATTAGTTTTTCATTGTTTACGTCAATTGCCAATGCCTTTTTTTATACTGGGAATCACGACCATCATCCTAAGGCAAAAAATGTATTAACTACTTTAACTGATATGTATATTTTTGCAACTTAATAATATTAATTTCACTACATCTAACTTTTCTTACTTATTTTATCTCTAAATAAGAGAAAAATCGAAATAAAGAGTTTGTTTTTGTATGTTGCCTGCTAAGATTCTTAGCCACTAAAATATGCCAAAAGCATCTAGGGAAATTATATTCAGAGTTATTGAGTTATTTAATGATACATTTGTATCAATTTTGCCTTTTTAACAAATGAGGTAATTTACAATTTTTTTCTCTTCAAAAAACATATTTACCATTTACTTTTAAAAAGGTACGTTCATTATAAATATTTCATGTGAGTATAAATATTATAAGAGTAAACTTTTTTAAAAATATCTTTTCAGTATTCCAAAACAGGCTGTTGTAACATATAAATAACAGACTAATAACAATTTAGATATATTATTTATGTAAAATGATTTAAGCTTTTTATTTCATTTCACTGCTTATTATTTTATATCAAAAATTTTGAAGGAAAGCTTCTTAATGCAGGGGTTTGGGATGGGGAGTCAACTGAGAAAAAAAAAAATTATATATATATATATATCAATTTCAACTCTTCAATTTCATTCCTTTATATTAAAACCCCTTAATAAGTCTAATAAGTAAAAATTACCACCAAAATTCCTGTTTTACAGTTTAAATTTGCAATGAAGGTTGTGAAATATCGAATTGATTTTTTTAATTATTACATAAGCCACCATACTCACCGTAGCTAGAGTAAGAACATTGATAAGCGTTTCCTTCTTTTTTTTATTATTTTTTTTCAAATTCAATCTTTTAAATCTATTGAAAGTTTGAGGCTTTTTTGCTCTGGTGGGGGGCTTGGGACAAAAATCTAATTTTACCACATAATATGCATTTTCACAATAGCAAACTACAGTAAAAATTTCAATATTTGATTTCAAACAAAGTTAATGAATTTCATAATATGCACAAATTATGTGCATTTACACACCATTATTAACCATTCTAAAATTTAAGAAATATTTATTTTACAAACTTAAATCGTAGAACACTTTATTCATAAATGTGATTTTTTGTTGTTAGTACTGAGTAAGCTTTAGAGTTATTCTTCAATATATCTAATTTAACTAATGATAAAATGAAAAGTTAATTAACCAAATAAAAAATAAAAGTTAAATTTAAGTACAGTTGGAAAAAATTAAACTATTTTATAAGTTTGAAAGAAATTAAGAATAAGTATAGCAGCTAAAGACAATAATCACTCAGGATAGCGAACTACCAGTAAAATACTGAAAAATGTGGACAAGATTTTGGAATTCATCTGTGAATTATCTATTAATTTTGGAATTTGGTTTGGGATTTACTCAGAAAAAACTTTAGCCAAAAACTTGAGCATGCATCATTCACATGACTGTGAAGTTAGCTCTCAGATAATGCCCTCCAAACGCACCAATGTGTTCAGGAGAAAATGTGCCTGTTTGTTTAATATCATTTGTCCTTTAGACAATTGTTCTTCCATTTTTAGATTTTTTTAGTCAAACTAAAATCAGGTTAAAGTTAAAACTGTTACTAAAACCCAAATTAAATTATAAACTATGTAAAATAAAATAATGTAATTAAAACCTAGCAGTATTGTTATTTTTAGTTACTTCATCTTAGTATTACTGGTTGTTTGGAGCTCTCAAGTTACCAGTTGATTTAAATGTTTGTGACTACAAAATACCTATTTTATGGACTGAGCGTATTCCTTTTAGTTGTTTTAAATAACATGTGAAGTATTAATTGATTTTAAAGCATTTCCAAGCTATTCCACAGTTCATGTTATTGTAAATTTGGTCGCTGTAAATTTAAATGAAATTAGGTCAGATAACTATTACATATCTCTTTAAATCATTTTGAAAGTCTTGCAAGAAATTAGCTTGATTTCTGGTAACAGTTAAGGAATTTTTAAATTGCATTAGGAACAAATTATAAGCACATCAAATTCAGAATTTTTTGTTCTTTGAAAGTCTTAAAATACAAGTATTAAAGTGTTGTGATTAAAAATATATATTTTAATATGACCATTAGTAATTGTAATGACCATTAGTAAAAATAGTGACTGTTGGATTTACAAACTATAATAAATTTAAATAATGTTTTAACACTTATAAATTATAGGCTATATGATTTTGATGTGATGAAAACTTTCAGTGCCACTAATGAGAACTGATTTTGATTGTTTGTGTTGATGTTCTGATATGTGAGAACACATTCTTAATAATAATAATGTAATTAAATGGATAAATCTCAGAGAGATGCAAGCTTTTGTAAATTGCAGTTTGGCCCATATCCATGCATTCCCTTACTTGCCGATTTTTTCCATTCTCCTTTTGATATTGACCTCAATACCTGTCACACTCTTCAACATATTTTCCTCTTCTTGCCTCTTGAATACATGTTGCTGTTTCATCTTTTCCAAAATACTTCTCGTTTCATTTCAGTTTAGTTCAACAAAATATTACATTAATACCCCCAAAGACCACATTTACATTACATGTAAATCTCCATTAAATTTGCCATCCTTTCCTCACACTTTCACTCTGGTGTACACAGTTTATATTCTGCTTTTGAATTCTTTGTGACTTTTGCTCTTCAAAGAAACTGATATGCTTTACTAGCCATCTGGTGTTTATTCAACATCTGATATCCTCTGTAAATTTCTTGTCATGCTCTCTCCAATAAGAAAGAGTGTTATTTACAGAAAGTAAAAATGCTAGTTTTGAACACCATTCTTCAACATCTCATCATAAATATCATTGTTTTTCTGCTTTTCATGAACCGTGATTGATTTATGTTTAGTCCCTTTATGTATAGTCCCTTTATGTATAGTCCTTCATCATCGATTCCACCATTTTTTCAATCGTTTAAACTTGCAGTCTTCACTATCCTGAACTAACTTAAGTTTATTTGCTGGAGGGGGACAAATAAGCATTTTGTATGTTTTATGTATTACATATTAGCTGTTATGGTAGAGATAATAATTTTAGTAGCTTACGTCCTTTTTTTTTTTTTTTTTTTATAAAATTAATGTAATTACTACTGTGTATTGGTTACTAATTTAGACACTTATTATTGAATGGGCTGAAAAATTTAAAAAGGATGAAAAAAAACATTTCTTGAGATTGTTTCCTTGTTATATATTACTGCTGGTGTAAAACTATGCAAGTTTATTAAAGATGACAAGAAATTTGCTTCGATTTTACTCACTCGTGTAGTAAGTACTTGAAGGTACATACCCTCAAAGGTATTATCTTACTAATTTTTATTTTTAGTTATTTAAAAACATTTAACTTAATTTTTATTTAAACTGTGGGTAGACCTATAAAAATAAAAACAAGTTTGTAAGAAATGCAAAAATGAGAAAAATTGCAGAGAAATAATGTAATGAAATCCCTATCAAATGTAATGTGTCTGAAAAAAATTTATTATTTTTCGTGCAATTATCAGAATGGAATCAGGATATTTGTCGTTATAATATTAGTTTATTCACTATTAAGCAATGACAGGGACAATGCAATGATGAACTATTTCTTCAGATTGTCATGTAGATAGATTTTTTTTTAACCTCTGGGACCACCGTTAGGTTTGCTTCAGAGGATGAAATGAATGAAAATTTTTGTAGCATTTGGAAATGTCATGCCTGACCAGGATTTGAACCTGGACCTCCGGATGAAGGGCTGAGGTGCTACCACTTGTGCCACAGTAGCTGGAACGAATTAATTTATCTGAACATAACTGACAAGACCATCAGAGGAAGTTCTTTAAAATAGAATTTAGGTCTGATTGATGAGGAGTATGATGTGAACATACATACATATAGATATTCATATATAAATTTTATAAAAAAGATTTTTGTTGATTTCAGACTTATTTCTTTATATTAGTTAAAACTGAAGATAAACCTTTTGTTTGGTACAAGTAGGTTCAAAGGTTCAAAGTAGGTACAAATATTTTACTATTTGTAAATTTAATAAATTGATATGAATATGTCACTATAGTTTAGCCAATGAAAGAAGAAACTAGAGTTTAAGCTATTATAATTTTGATACTAAGTGCTAAAAAAAATAATATCCATGATATGAACCTATTAAACCTATCACATTTTATACGATTTTAATGAGACATGTGAATATTGTTGAAATAATACATTCATAGAAAAACATTGGAATACTTGATTCTCATCTCTTTTAAATCTTTATATATTTTGTATATGAAATTTTAGAGCTTTATAACTTTTACATATTATGTTTATAAAATATCAATTTCAAGTTGTTTCAGTGATTACCTTGAAGATAAATTGGCCTTATAAAAACATTATAGCTGTATATTTATTGTGTCAAAATCTTTCTTTTTTACTTTTTGAAATTTTACTTTTCTTGGTATATGCAATTTCTGAGCTGTATAACTTCTGCTAAAGTATTCTTCAAAATACCTAGTTAATTTACATTAAAATCCGGAATTCTATTTGTTTATATCCTAACAATTATTTGTTTGAGGAAATGGGCATTTTGTGATTAAATTAATTACATTTTATGAAACTCAACTGTCTACAGCAAATTAAGCGGTTATCATTTAGTAGTATTAACAAAAATTAAATTTTCTAATGACAGTGTAGTGTATTACATGGCTATTTTCTTTTGTAAATTAATTTAGATGTTAGAAATTCTCATGAGTCATCAAAAATAAAATATTGAATGTTTTTACATTTAGTTATTATTGTTTTACAGCGATATTTGTGGTCTATTATATTGTTCATTCAGAAAATAAACATTTTGTATACAGCAAAAATTATCGGATCAAAAGTATTTTCTTTGCTGTTTTGAACCAAACTTAAAGCACACAACTAAGTACAACAATAAATCTATTAGTTAATTTAATTAAATTTTCTACTTAATATTAAATTTCCATAATGAAGGTAATATTGCAATTAATAATATTGTTCAACGATGAACTTTGAGAAAATAATTACCTTTAATTACTACGAAGGCCCCATTCACTTTGAGAAAATCATTGCTATTCATTAAATATATATTTTTAAAGTAATTTAAAAAACTATATATTTTTATAGAATGATTATATTAATTTTAAATTATATTATATTATTAATTAATTTTATTATATTAATATCTTAATTTCTAGAACTCATAGTTTTTAGAATTATTAGCTAACTCATATACAAAAATTGGAGAAAATAATACTACGACGGCTATTCTTAAAATTTGCTGTTCCAACATTTTTAATAGGATGGATAAATATAAACCAGTTGCCATGATTACATGTTGCATGTGTAGATTGGCCTTTAAGCATCCTTGATTACTCAAACCTAGTGGAAGATGCAAATTCAGAAGGCCAAGAGACTGACAGGCAGAACAGGTATAAAAGCCTTTTGATGACATTGTCTCGTATAATTAAAAAAAAATGAACTATGTTCATTTTTTCTATAGACTAATCCTAAGACTGTAGAAAAAAATGTTTATTGGTCTATTATGTTTTTATTATCCAATGTAGATATAATTTATTAATGTAGAATACTGCACTGCTTCAAATTTAATATATTTCTGAAAATTCTAAAATTACTTGTGCAATTTTTTTTATCACCGATCATTTAATACAATTTTATATGTTCTGGATATTGTTATTAAAATGTAACTCCGTAACTAAGTACTTCTTTTCTAGTTTATCTGTTCTTTAATGATATCTCTTAAAATTCCTTTTACTTTTGGGTCAAACAGAAATAAATGGCACCTGACAATAACAAGCTAAGAATTTCCTTTTTGTTTTGAAATAGTTTCTAATTGATTCTACATTATCTACATTATTTGAATTAATTTTAGTAGTTTTATAATAAATCTTTATTTCATTAGTTACAACATATAAATAAATTGATCACCTCTTGCTTATATCAGTTGACAAATGTTGAGGCTATTTTCATTTACCTTACTTATCTTGTCTTCTTCAGACAATAGTAGAAAAACCTATCTGGCACAAACTTTTATTGCCCAAATTATTTGTTGAAAATTACATAAATTCTTTGAAGACTGTTGAAATGAACTACATTATTCATATATAGAGATTCAATTTATTTCTATGAATTTCATTGACATATTTTTTTCTCTCCAATGACAAGAAAGGGTTGTTGGACATTTTTCTTTTCTGAACATTTGATTTCCCTTCATCAAAGGATGAAGGAAAAATTTTTGAAACTGATTTATTTGTAACCTCACTACCATATATTTTCATTATCTGCTTTTAAATTATTACTGGCCGAAAAGTTTCCTGAATTTAAAAACTCTGTATTGTACTTTTAATTTCAGAATTACATATTGCAATTATAAAACATAGTGTGGGTCAGACTAATACTACAAAGAATTAACTTACTGCGTCATCGATGATGGAAGGTCGACTTTGTGAGTGCTACTTGCACATATTCTTTATTTTTCTCATGAATATATTATGTGTTGCTACTGGGCATTCCAAACCAGTAAAGCCCCTCAGGGCTTGGAACAGAGGGTGTGGTGTGGCGACCGGTAACGTCACAAGGTGCATGTCTTCCCCCTACAGGGTTGGGATGCCCAGATAACAACTGACACTATTATTAATTTTTTTTTTATTGATTGTTGATTTAAGGAATTCTAATACATCACATTCATCAATTTATTCCAGGGTTGGAATGAATCGTGGAGTAAAATGTAAGTTGACATTAGGATTGAAATACAGGAATGAGATATAAGTCCGCACATAAAAGAAAAGAGTATTTATTATAACCAAGATACTGTTGTAATATGATGGGTTAGGAATTGCGATGGTTTTCTAGTAAATTCTATGAAGAAATTCTTATTTCAACAAGTTTTTAAAATCATGCCGTGCAGTGCCAAGTTGATTACAGGGTAATTTCTGATGATGTTACAGATTTTTTGTTGTTTGTATTTAATTTCTTATTACTACTTAAAATTGGTATTTACATAAAAATATTCTTTACTTGGGTGGAGCCAAGTCTGGACTGTATGGTGGGTGATCAAACACTTCCCAACGAAAACGCTGCATGCAGGCGCTTCTTTTTTACAGCTGCAGTGTGCGGCTGAGCATTGTCATGGAGAAAGTTTTGTATATTCTTAAAAAGTTAAGAATAATTATAAAAAAAATTAATTAAAATAAAATAATTAATACTTAAAACAATTACATAAAATTACAATTACAATTACATAAAATAATTAATTAATTGGTATTTTCATAAAAAGTTAAGTAAGTTTTGTATATTCTTATAAAAATTTAAAATTAAAAATAATTTAATTATTTATTAATTAATAATAATTTAATTATTTATTTAAAAAATTTTAATTTTTTTTTTTAATTTCAGTACTGAAGAAGCATTTGAAAGCAAATTTTCTGAAGCCAAATGTGACAATTGAATCTCAAATTTAAAAGAAAAATCATAAAATTTAAAACAAATCATAAAATTTATGTAAAAAAATGTATATTACAATTATTAAGATTCTTAATTTGATATTAGTTATTAACTTGTAAAACAGTTTAAAATTAAGCCAAAGTTACCTTAAAAATCATTGTTTTGTAGTACATTTAATGCACTTTTTTTTTTTTATTCGATATAAAATAAAATATTAATTTATGGTGTTTTACGTTTAATATACTTTTGTTGTTTGGAAACTTGATTCATTAGTTATAATAAGGATTCTAAAGTATGGAAGTAATACATTATGGAAACATGATGTCAATTATTAGTATAATTTTATTGTTTGTTTATTATACGAGGGTTATTTTTTTTTCAAGGTCCGATCGGTCACGAAATTAAAACCACGTGAAAATAAAAAATTTTTTATTTGTAACAACTTTCCAATACCCTCATCATAGAACGGAGCTGCCTGTGTTTTCAGCCGTGTTTCTATGCTGGTCTGCAGCTCGATTTCTGTACCAAAATGTTGTCCTCCTAGCCAGCGTTTCATGTGAGCAAAGAGGTGAAAATCAGATGGAGCCAAGTCCAGGCTGTATGGTGGGTGATCAAACACTTCCCAACGAAAACGCTGCAGCAGCTTCTTTGTTACAGCTGCAGTGTGCAGCCAAGCATTGTCATGGAGAAAGACAATGCCTGATGACAACATTCCTCTCCGCTTATTCTGAATTGCCTTTCGTAGACGTTGAGTCACGCAGTATGAGGCTGCAATGATGGTCATGCCACGTTCCACCAAGATGAATTCCACCAAGAGAACTCCATTCCGGGCCAGAACACAGTAGCCATACACTTTCTGTTGGTGAAGGTTCGCTTGAACGTCTTTGGTTTACGGGGAGAATGAGAATGCATCCACTTTTTTGGATTGTTCTTTTGTTTCTTCAGTTTCGAAATGGACCCATGTCTCGTCCCCTGTGACAATTTTGTTCAAAACATCTTCTCTTTCATTGTGGTAGCGCTGGAGAAACGTTAGGGAGGCATCCATTCTCATTGTTTTGTGATGGTCGGACAGCATCTTGGGAACCCATCTTGCACACAGTTTGCGGTACTGAAGTCTCTCACTCATAATGGTGTAGAGAGCTGACCTTGAAATTTCAGGAAACGAATCGCTCAATACAGAAATTGTGAATTGACGATTTTCTCGAATTGCTTCATCCACTCGCTCAACGAGATCATCGGTTGATGCTCGCTTCCTTCCCTGACCGTCTGCATCATGAACATCTGTACGTCCTGCTTTAAAGTTCCTGCACCATTGTCGCACTTTGCTGTCACTCATTGAAGTTTCACCGTACACATTACTTTTTCTTGATGAATTTCAGCTGCATTACACCCCTCAGCCTGAAGAAATTGAATTACCGCACGCACTTTACACTTTGCAGGAGATTGCATTGTTGTAAATATGTTTACGTGCTAGCTGGGTGTTCAGAACTAAACGAAGTGGCATGATTGAAGGCCATACTAGAGACACTATGCAACACATATGTGCAAAGGTTCATCCGAATTTTGCGCGGGTTTTTATTTTTCGACCGATCGGACCTTGAAAAAAAAATAACCCTCGTATAAGTAGAAGTTCCTTCCAACAATTCGAAAACATTCCACTTGCTACATTATATTAAATAGCAGCTACTGTAAAGTAGCAACTTATTCACCCTGATCTTTGGTTATGTAAATGTTTATATCATATTCATGTGAAACAAGAAACATATCATTATTATACATATGTTAATCTCCATCAGAGAGGACATCTGTGCATGATGCCTCTGTAATATATTTGTTGCGGACGATGATAACGCGAAAGCTTTTTCACCGTACAAAATAAACTGCATCAGTAATTATCTAAAAATATGGTTAGTTTGCATACAGTAGCTTAATTTAACTTGCATATATGCAATGTACTCCTTTAATTTTCTCAAAACTATAAATAAATAACCAGTTTCCTCATTAACCAATAAAGATATCAAGTTGAAATTCTTACCAGGTGTTTTTAGTTGTAAATTATACAGATAGATACAAGGGGTTGTCAGTTTATCGGTTTAAAAGAAATTGTAATTTTTTTATTTTTTCCAATGAGCAAAAAACATTGTGAATTAAAAATTTTTTTTTAAACTTAAAAATTGATGAATCAAAAAATGACTGTTTTAAAAGTTGTAAAAAGGAACAAATTAAGTGTAGTCAATGTTCTCACCATGGTTTCCCTTGGTTGAAAGGCAAATGCCAGAACAGTTTATTTTGTTTCCTTGGTTTGTGCTTAGATATGTTTCTGAGTGCATATTTTAATTTAATCAGAATTATTAAACAATATTTGTTTTGTTATAACACAAATTTGTTCAAAAATATTTAATAATTATAATGGACATGTTACAAAACCGTACAGCTAATTATTTAAGTCTATTTATTTATGTTATCCTTGTATGCATTTTTTATTTAAATAAATAAATGCCGTTTTTCTCTTTGAGTAGGTACTCAAATAAAATATAATACAACGCAAATATTTAAAAGTTATCTCCATTGCCTACTACATCTAAAAGTAAATGGGGGACAGAGCTTTCGTCATTTCAACAATTTTGTGAGAACACCAAACAACTTTGTTCGAAGTTACCATTGCTCATACATAAGAGTAGCACCACATGAAACATTAATGACTGTGTTGTTTTACTTAAAATAGCTTTTACTAAAAGTGCTACTGGTAATTACCAATTTTCTAATCATTTATCTTTTTTTTTTTTTGTCTTCAGTCATTTGACTGATTTGATGCAGCTCTCCAAGATTCCCTATCTAGTGCTAGTCGTTTCATTTCAGTATACCCTCTACATCCTACATCCCTAACAATTTGTTTTACATATTCCAAACGTGGCCTGCCTACACAATTTTTCCCTTCTACCTGTCCTTCCAAAATTAAAGCGACTATTCCAGGATGCCTTAGTATGTGGCCTATAAGTCTGTCTCTTCTTTTAACTATATTTTTCCAAATGCTTCTTTCTTCATCTATTTATCGCAATACCTCCTCATTTGTCACTTTATCCACGCATCGGATTTTTAACATTCTCCTATAGCACCACATTTCAAAAGCTTCTAATCTTTTCTTCTCAGATACTCCGATTGTCCAAGTTTCACTTCCATATAAAGCGACACTCCAAACATACACTTTCAAAAATCTTTTCCTGACATTTAAATTAATTTTTGATGTAAACAACTTATATTTCTTACTGAAGGCTCGTTTAGCTTGTGCTATTCGGCATTTTATATCGCTCCTGCTTCATCCATCTTTAGTAATTCTACTTCCCAAATAACAAAATTCTTCTACCTCCATAATCTTTTCTCCTCCTATTTTTACATTCAGCGGTCCATCTTTGTTATTTCTACTACATTTCATTACTTTTGTTTTGTTCTTGTTTATTTTCATGCGATAGTTCTTGCGTAGGACTTCATCTATGCCGTTCATTGTTTCTTCTAAATCCTTTTTATTCTCGGCTAGAATTACTATATCATCAGCAAATCGTAGCATCTTTATCTTTTCACCTTGTACTGTTACTCCGAATCTAAATTGTTCTTTAACATCATTAACTGCTAGTTCCATGTAAAGATTAAAAAGTAACGGAGATAGAGAACATCCTTGTCGGACTCCCTTTCTTATTATGGCTTCTTTCTTATGTTCTTCAATTGCTACTGTTGCTGTTTGGTTCCTGTACATGTTAGCAATTGTTCTTCTATCTCTGTATTTGAACCCTAATTTTTTTAAAATGCTGAACATTTTATTCCAGTCTACGTTATCGAATGCCTTTTCTAGGTCTATAAACGCCAAGTATGTTGGTTTGTTTTTCTTTAATCTTCCTTCTACTATTAATCTGAGGCCTAAAATTGCTTCCCTTGTCCCTATACTTTTCCTGAAACCAAATTGGTCTTCTCCTAACACTTCCTCCACTCTCCTCTCAATTCTTCTGTATAATCATTTATCAATAATTACTATTTAACAGATATAATGAGCAGACCAGGTTCAAATACTATTCCTTTAGTTCAACCTTTACAGGGTCTAATGTGTTTTATTCTGTAATATTAAACAAATTGATTACATATAATACATGCATTTAAACCAAACCAAAATGAATGAAATATGCATTTACATATACAAATAACAAACTGAATTAGTTTTTGAAAAAGGATGTTTCATGTTAGTAGCAACTTTGTGTTTTCAAGAGAAAATTATGGTGAAGCATAAATAGTTGAATAATTTATTGCTTCTTTCCTCCGATAAAAAACTTTTTTTGTAGTTTTCTAATTAATTAATAATCCTGTATAGAAAAAATGATTTATATTTCAATCTGATACTTTTATAATAACACATTTCTGGGAGCGGGTGAGGGAAGGCTTTCCATACGTAACTACTGTTTAGGCTGGTTCTTTAATAGTAGGAATTATAAATAATTCCAACTGTTTTATGCCGGTTTGATTAATCATTCATATGTTGGTGTCATCCTGGATATACATAATTCAGTACACCAACAAATTGTGAATAGAGTGGGCATCCTTAATCTCGAAACTAAAGAATGTTTTAAGATAGATATTTTAGTATTGTTTATTGTCAAATCCCTTTCTCATTCATTCCATTATCCCTTTGTCTTTAAATCTGTATTTTCCAAAATATTTCATGGGTTTTAAGCTAGATGTCTATTGGATCATTGATTATTATTACAAGATCATCTGAAAAGAAACCAAACATTTGTTACTCCATGTCATTGTATTGATACTCATTATTCCACTATTGGTGGTGTGTTGTTATAAACAGATAATATACTATTTTTATTTTTATTTTATTACCGGATTCTTTACAAATAATATTTTGTTTATCATGTAATTCTGTTTCATTTCCAGTACGCAACTATCTGAATAAGGTTTTACATTTTTTTCGTGTAAAAAAAAGATGAATATTTTTGAAGAGCAACTTCTTGTGAAATTTTGCTTCAAACCGGGCAAGATACTTATAGAACGTGATGAAAGTGTTGCAAGAGACTTAGAAGATACTATGAACCATATATGATGTTAATAGTGATATGCCTCAATCTTAACAAATTCTCGCAAATGTAATCAACTGTTTGAATGAAAATGTTTCAGTGATTATGAGTAAATCATAACATGGTTACATGTTTGTAACAGAAAAACAGTTTACTTGGAAGTATTGCAGCAATTGAAGGAAACTTTGAAAATGAAACAAAGCATGGGGTCAGCATTATGACAATCCTCTCTTGCTTTTAGTGACCTTTATTCAACAACTTTTGATAATGCTGTTGTTGTATCTCAGCCCCTATGTTCATTTAATTTAGTACTTGCTACCTCCAAAAATAAATGCCACCGTGAAAGTAATTAATTTTAGATGGTAGAAGAGATTAAAGAACATTTTGCTGTGGGCCCTGCATGCTAATCATGAAACAATTATCAGATTGCATTAAACGTAGAAAAAATGGCGGGAGTAGTTATTTACTTTGTGGGAGGATAAGTCCAATTAAATAAGTAATAAAAAATAGTTTTGAAAAATTTGGTTTCATTTTGGATATACCTCATTGTGAAAACCGGAAGATTTATTGTGACCTTGATATTTGTGTGATTAAAGGGAAAGGCTATTAATAATTTCTAGGGACTTTGTTTTATAATACTTTAATTAAATAAAAAGCTCAGTCTCCTACTGAAGTACTCATCCACATAAAGCATGTCTCCTATTTTCTTCTAATAATTACATTCCTGAGCAAACTCAAGAAAAACGTGTATCACAAGTAAATGTAAATGAGCATGGACGTTGGTACCTGTTGAACCTATGTGAATAATATTACACTGTATCTTGGCGTACACATTATAATTCTCTACTCAAACAGAACTGCTATTAATTAATAGAATGATTTGTAGTTAATAAAAGGGATTAATTTCTATTTTGAGTAACCTCTTTCAATAACCTAATCTTTTAATTTTAACATATTTAAGTAAAAAATATGACCATATTATTGAATTTATCAGTCAGTAAAATGGTCAACTGATATTATGCTGGAAGACTTACTAAAAACTAACATGGCTTATTCTTTACAAGATTTGAATATTTTTCTTTATTATTATCACTGCCGGGCTTAATTAGATGTAGAGGTCATCTGTGTCTATTACACCCCAAGATCTACAAAAAAAATCACCATAAATTGTTTTACCATTCTGTAGAATAACCAACTTACCTAGCAGATAGAGAGATTGAAATGGTTCTCAGTTGCTGTGACGTAAATGAATGTTTTTGTAACAGTACTTCTATAATACACTGAAATTTTGGATGTGACAAATACCTGGGAAAAATTTTCATTTTTTGTTGTACTTTTAAATCACATCCTCTAGTTTCATCTGTATCAGGTAAAACAAATTTGTCAAAAACTCACCTAATATTTTATCAAAATGAAAAATTTTCTTATAATGGTCACTACTGTCTTTTCCGGGTTTTTTTACGTTACAAATGCACATAAAGACAGCTATTTTAGTAATTTGTAAATGTTTTCTGTATAATTACTGGTAACTAAACAATGACCTCGTAATTAATGACAAATTTAAGTAAAAGAAACTTTTTATTCAACTAAATTTCAGTATCTGCTTATTAGTATCAGTAAATGAGGATAATTTCAATATATACCAGTGAAGTTAACTGAAATAATAGTTACTTTTTGTTAAAAATTAAACTAAATAATTTAGTGAAAAAAAGCTAGCAAAAGTAATAACTAATTTTTATTATCTTTCTCACTGTTTCAGCAATAATAATTAAAGTATTCGATACATCAAACACTAAAATTTGATAGTTCCTAGGAGTTGTGGGAGATATTCATTTGTACTTATTTTCGGCAGACCATTAAAGGTAGCGAAGTGCAAGAAAAAACTTGTCTATTCAGTAAATATATATAACATTTACTATTTATACAAATAACGTATCTAGATGCAATATTAGGCAATTCCTATAAAATTATTGAAAATACCAATATATTTTATACTTTTTTCCAGAATAAAATTAATTTTTGTTCATTCACCGGGGGAACGAAGCCACGCTCCCGATCAGTCGTACGGGTTACCATACACCGGCAGTGCGGCCGCCCCCACCAGCGGGAGTCCGAAATCGAATCACAAACATCACCAATTTAATCGTTGCACGATGCCAATGCGCCTAGCTCCAACCAATCCAACGCCTAGGCCTACACACCGTAAGGGCGCGAAGAAAACCAGCCATTATGAACCACTCCTCGCAGATCATCCAGTTAATACGGAGATCCAGAAAGGAATGTATTCTCTCAAGTTCCCTAACAGCTCGTGAACATTCGACCTCGTGTGGTGGATAGACGTAGACGATGTGGTCCACTGTATCATCAGTATCGCAATCCCAGCATTGTCTCGAATTCACCAAACGAAACCTAGACAAGACTCGACCGAAAGCCACCACGAGAAAAATTGTGTGACATACCGATTGGGGGAGACCCATCCAATCACACCTAAATCAGACACTTAGGAAGTATACCATGCGTGTAGCGATCTGTGGGGGATTCGTCCCACCTGATCTGCCAAGACGCAAGGCTTCGGTCTTCAATCTACTGCTTTCGTTCTGATGTCAATAAGTTATCTACGTTGGAAATGTAGCATTCCTTACGCTCATTAGCCAATTACGCCCATAGACGGAGCTTGTCTGTTACCTTCTAGCATATCGATCCACGGCAGTCCACTCTTCCTCTCCGCTCATTAATATTCTGAGTGTCTTCCGGCTGAAACATATTTCCATAGCCCAGGGTATCTAATAACTCCTTTCGTTCTTCCCTGAAACGTGGACATCTAAAGTAGACGTGCAGGGGGCTTTCCTCCTCTCCACACTCCGGTCCTTTAAAGTCAATTGTCCTTACTTGACCTTTGTGTTGATCTTAACGTTCAAACCACGAGCTAAGAGCACTCGTTTACTGACTCTCATAGTAGAAGTATTGCCAGGAAACCCCTTTTAGAAAAAGAAAGGATTAATTAATTATCTATCCCACGTTCGTTCTCCCTTGAACGGTCGACTGAGAAAACGCCACTAAGGAGTAGTATCAACAAAAGTAAGCAGTAAAAAGGACATGAATTTCAATTTTGAAATTCGTTACATTCAATTTAATGAATTGTATTGTTTCAAGGAATCTCTCACATATAGAGAACGGGTAATTGTTTTTGAAATTTGTAAAAACATATGGATTCGTCTTCTTTAAAATATTTTCAAATATCCAGTACATTTTACTTTGGCCATCCTTCATATACCTTACACGTTTGAATTTATAAACTCGTTATATTTCTCAGCTTAAAAAATCGAATTTCGCTATATTTTTATACCACTCTTATATTAACTCGGTCTTGGACTATGTATATGAGATTCATGGTACGGAACCATTCAGTCGAATTTTGAACCACTTCCGCTTATCCATTCGTTTTGAAATTTGCATACAGGTTTGCTCCATATGACAACACATTTTAGCAATATTTTCAAGTCGTTAAAATGCCCATAAGTTGCCAATTGAAAAAAATTCCCCTTGAACTTATGCAACCTCGTTCACATGCATATTTTCTTAGTGAAAGATAACCTAGCCTGTTTCTGTAAATTTGGATCTAAAATTTGCACGTTTGAAATACATAATTTTACCAAAATGTAGGGCTCTATCTACTGTAACAACCGACTGGAGCTACATGATAACACGCTTTGTTTTATAAACAAATTAAATATTTATTAGAGTGTACAGTTACTACTATAAATTCTGTACAGTAGCGACCGAAGTTTTGGGAAAATAGTGCTTTTTAACCGGATCCGAATTTTTGGATGAAAATCGCAAATATCTCGAAAATGTCAGCCCTAGCGCTCTGAAAAATTTACGTTGGTAGTGAAAGTGACTGTGCCGATGAAGACAGAGAACTTGCACAGGAATTAAAAATTCATAATTATAATAATAATGATCCGGACACAACCCAACCCCACGTCCGCGTAATAACATCTATGTACACGTCCAACGAGATGATATTTTGGTACCCTCACTTACATAAGCCAACGGGGTAATGGTTTTGTTTAGGAGCTCCCTGTGGAGTACGGGGTTAGTGTTCCCGAGCTGGTTGCAGTTGTGGCGGGAGGTATGACCGTGACAGTTTTACCGACGCTGAGCGGTGTTAACAATTTTTTTTGATTATATATATATATATTGTGTGTGCGCGCACATACATCTTATATAATCCAAAAAACTTGTTTTCAACAAATCATCTCTAAAAATTTAAATATATGTTTATTTAGTCTTTTGCTCTCTCTCCCTTCGGCTTAAATATTTTTCAAGAATTTTTTTTAAGTTTATACTTCATATATTGAGCTATCAACAAATTTTTACAATCTTTAAAAAATTATAGAACCTGGATGTAAAATGCAGAAAAGTTTTTTTGAAAATTCTCTTTTTCTTATTTTGGCCTCTATCGAAGGCATGTTAAATTAAGAGACAACTTTAGTGAAGTAAATTTGTTAAGCTGCATCTGTATGTAGAAAACTTTTTCTTAAAATGTATTCCTCGCCTCTTAAAAATGTATATATTCTGTTCATAATTTTTGTCTCTCTCTTTTATCGTTTAACTTGCAATCGCGTATCTGTATTCCAGAATATCATTAAAAAATATATTTTCTATCACAAGAAACATATCTTATACAAATAGCGAAGAATATTTATCCTGCAGAAAATGGGAAGCCAACGTAAAAATTTTATATTTGAAGCAGATTATATCATCAAATGTAGGACACCGGTGGATATGTTCTTATTACAATGGTCAACAATTCACATTTACAATAGCCTCAATAGTTTCAAATTAAAGAGAAAAAGCAAAGGATATCTATTGAAGTTATTTGATAGTGATGTAGAATTTCATAAAGTTCAATATTAAAAGGACCTATACAGATTTGGAATGTTTGCAGTGGCATTTTTAATCTTTATTTCCTTTGGTAGGAAACAAAAAATTACATGTTAAGAATTATCAAGTTTTATGAGAAAAACGCATATGAGATGTTAAAGGATAAAAAACTGTATCCATTTGAAATGCTTTAAAATACATTACTATGCCTTATTATACTAAATTTTCATATATTTTTTGGTTTAAATTGATTTAAAAATTGGATTCCTAATCGTGTTACTATATTTGTTACAGTTTTATAAAAAGATTTTCCAGCAAAGCTGGAAAGATTTTGCAATGAAAAATTGTGCAAAGTTCAAGTCACTGTATGACTTGATTGTAGTAGTCAGAAAAGAGATGTAATACTTTGCCAGCTTTTTTTATTCCTTTTATTTCAGCCGATTAAAAATAATAATAGTAGCAAATTAGTAATTGGAAGTTTTTGTATTTACACATATAAACCACAGGTGAATAAATATTATTTATGTTGTTTATGTCAAGAATTATATTGATATTCATATCATTTTAAGCAGGAAACCTGACAAAAGGGTCTGATATATACTGACCACAAAAATGAGGAAAAGAAACCTTTTCTGCAATGATTTAATTATTTCATAAGTTAATTTTTTTTTTTTTTTAATAATGCATAAGTTAATGCATTACTTGTAAAAGTATCATTAATGTTATCCATATCTCTGTAGCCATTATCCGGTTGACTAATATATATTAGTCAGAATGTGTATAAAAGTGTCATTAATCTTTTAATTAACTAAAATCTAACTATAACACTCAAAACCTTAAACACTGAAACCTTAACTAAAACACCTAGACTCTGTTTTGGACCATCAAATTTTTTTTGGGACTGAATACAGCAACAGTGAGCAATCCAAGAATGGCTCAGACACTGAGGTGAACAATTCTTTGTTACTGAATTAGAAAGATGGGATAAGTACCTAAATATAGATTTTCGAAGAAAAGTACAGTATTACTATCACTCACATGGTGGGAGTGGGTGGTGAAAATAATTTTCTTTATGTTTTGAAGTATGAGGAATACAAAAATACCATTCATTTAATCGTGGTTTCCTTACATACTTATTTATATATTAATATATACTAATAATATTTTTATACCGCCAGATACAGTTCATAAAAAAGTAGAACATTTACCTACTTATCTGAAGTACTTTCACAGCATTAGCTCCATCATTAGAAGACTTATTTAGAAAATACACAGAGTTAAAATGTGAAAATTAAAAATATTACTTAAAAAAAATATATACATTTAAAAAAATTAAAATAAAATATTACTTTTAAAAAATATTAACAATGTCAGAGTGAATATAATATTGACATATTGCACCATGGTACGTTATGATACAGAGTGGGATTATCAAATCATTTAATTGTTATATCAGGTCCACCAAATTTATCAATTCATTATCAAATTCAGTTTGTTAATTAATAAATCTATATTTATTAGTACAAGTATAATATTTTCCCTTTATATCAATTCCCTTATTATTATTATTATTACTTACATTTAAAATTCCTCTCTCTTTTTCCTGTTTAGCCTCCGGTAACTACCGTTTAGATAATTCTTCAGAGGATGAATGAGGATGATATGTTATGAGTGTAAATGAAGTGTAGCCTTGTACATTCTCAGTTCGACCATTCCTGAGATGTGTGGTTAATTGAAACCCAACCACCAAAGAACACCGGTATCCACGATCTAGTATTCAAATCATTTAAAATTCCTAAATTATTTTTTATATAAGTAATATTATCTTTATTTTTTTATTAGCTGTTCTGTAACTTTGATAAATAATTATTTATATATTTATACGCCTATGTATAAAATTTTGTGGCTCAAAAATCTAAAAAAACTACTTTGGGGATTTTTATTTTGACTTGAAATTGAGCATTTTAATTTAATCAAAAAAATTTGAGTGGTGCTTGTTAGAAATGTGGTTAGTTATGATGCTACAAGTAGAAACGTTGATGTTTCTTTATTTGTGATACCTATTATTAAATTAAATATGACATATTTTTCATAGTATTCTTTTTTTGAGTCATTTGTTTCTTTAATTATTGAATGTAGAGTGGAATAAAATGAATTTTATTATAAATCATGGCCGGTTGAAATTGATTATATATTAATTATATAATAATTTTCTCTTACCAACTATTTTTATTATTATGTCCAAGCGCTTTCGGATATTAATCCATCATCAGGAACATTTACGTGTTGTGCATTGTAATTATTTCCTTCACAGATTAATATATTAAATGAATTTTGAATTTTAAAAACAAAAAACCATAAATACAACAATTGATCGTCAAAAAGTAAAAATAATGTCGACGTTACTCGTCATGTCAGTATAAAGCTCTCAATTGTTATTTCATAATAATAAAAATAATAATTTACGTAATAATAAAAGTGCTCGGACATAATAATAAAAATAGTTGGTAAGTAGAAATTATTATATAATTAATGGAAAAAAATGTTCAGCATTTTAAAAAATTTAGGGTTCAAGTATAGAGACAGAACAATTGCTAACATTTACAGGAACCAACCTGCAACAGTAATAATCGAAGAGCATAAGAAAGAAGCAGAAATAAAAAAGGGAATTGGACAAGGATGTTTGCTTTCCCTGTTACTTTTTAATCTTTACATAGAAGCAGTTAATGATGTTAAAGAACAGTTTAGATCTGGAGTAACAGTACAAAGTGAAAAGATAAAGATGCTATGATTTACTGATGATATAGTAATTGTAGTTGAGAGTAAAAAAGATTTAGAAGAAATGATAAATGGCATGTATAAAGTCCTATACAAGAACTACCACATGAAAAAAAATAAGAACAAAACGAAAGTAATGTAGAAGAAATAAAGTAGTTGGACCACTGGATATAAAAGTAGGACGAGGAAAGACTTTGGAGGTAGAAGAATTTTGTTATTTTGGGAAGTAGAATTGCTAATAATGGACAAAGCAGGAGCAATATAAAATGCCAAATAACACAGAGAAATGAGCTTTCAGTCAGAAATATAATTTGCTTATATCAAAGATTAATTTAAACATCAAGAAAGCATTTTTAAAAATACATAAAATATGTACTTTCAAAAATATTTGGAGCATAACTTTCTTTATATGGAAGTGAAACTTGAACAATTGGAGTACCTGAGAAGAAAAGATTAGAAGCTTTTGAAATGCAGTGCTACAGGAATACATTAAAAATCAGATGGGTGGATAAAGTGATAAATGAAGAGGTGTTGTGGCAAATTGATGAAGAAAGAAGCATTTGTAAAATTATAGCTAAAAGAAGAGATAGACTTATAGGCCACATCTTAAGTCTGATAGTCACTTTGATATTGGAGGGACAGGTAGATAGGAAAAATTGTGCAGGCAGGCAATGTTTGGAATATGTAAAACAAACTGTTAGGGATGTAGGAGATAGAGGGTATACCAAAATGAAACGACTGGCACTAAATAGGGAATCTTAGAGAGCTTCATCAAACTAGTCAAATGGCTGAAGACAAAAAAAATTATTGAACAACCCTTTAATATTAATATATATAAATTTTTAAACAAGATTTACATATTTGTAAAAGGTTCATGGTCACAGTATTGAAATATTTCTCAAATGAGTAAAATGATCAGCAGTTTTACGTAATTAAATTTTTGCATGACTGAATTAATTTCCACGTATATTCAAGTTGACATGCTACAATGTTTTCATGGAATAAATAACATTTTAACTAATTGCTTTTTGTACTGTTATCGTGTTAAAAGATAGTAGTAATTTTTTCTTTTAAAAAAAAATTACATTACTATACTTATACTATCAAATCACAAGATAAATGTATTCAGGAAACTGATGTAGACTGATATTATAGCAATTTAAACAAAGCAATTGTTAAATTTTATTAATCTTTATCTATTACACTTCCCACGATTATTTATACATATATTTTTTAATATATATCTTTATTTCATTTCATTTTTATATAAATTATAGTCTATCAGTGTAATATTATTACTTTATATACTTTATTTTATTAAGTATCATATAAGTTTAATTCTTTTATGTAAAAAATTAAAGTATAATGTGTAAAAAATTGTGTTTTTGGGAAAATGTATAATAGATTTTTTATAATTTTATCAACGATAATGGTTGCAATCGAAGGACAAATGAATAATTATCCATGTGAAATAATAAAAAGCAAGGAATTAAAAAAAGGGGAAGAATTTTTGAACGGTAGTATTTTATCAGATGATATACTCTATTCAAAAGAAATTACATTTTCTGTTAATGGAAGAATATTTGGTTGTATATGTTTAATAAAAATTTGTTTACAAAAATGTTGCCCTGATGGTTATTCAGTGAACAGAAATGGTATTTGTTTTTATAGTGATAAAGATATTCAAATAAATAAGTACATTTCTCTGTTGTTAAATACACGAACAGATTTTATTTTTCCAAGCGATAATGTGGATAATCATTTTGTAACAATTTACCAGAAAACAAATAAATCATTAGTGGAACAAACCGATTTAATAAATCATATATTTAATAATGGAAGTATATCATTAAAAAATGCGAATAATTATATATTAAATATTAATAATTATTGTTTGGAATGGTATGAAAAATCTCAGACAATTATGGTTTTTTTATACAGAAATTTAAATGAAATAAATACCTTGGATAAAATGCTGAATTTTCTTAATATAGTACCGTATTTTTCTAAATGGAATTATCTTACAGTATTTGTAACATTACCACTTCTTTGTATCACATTTTTAACATATTTTTTTATACTAGAATTAGATAATTTATTTGGAAAGTGTTTAATGTGTCAAGTGATAAGTGCAGTTTTTTATTTTACATTTCAGTTTATTTTTATGAACATGAATTCAGAAGTAAAGGGCTTATTTCATAGTATTACAGGTAAGATAATAATTTTTATTTTATAATAATTAAAATAGTTTGTATTTCTTAATTTATCAATTTTTTATATATTTACAGGGAAAGGATCTAGTTTTAATTGATTTTTTTAGCATCAATAAGTCTTAGTAATGCTGTATTAGTGCTTTCTAAAAAAAATGCAGTATATTTACATTAAGTCTGATAACTTATATAAATGTATATATATTAACCAGCAGGAAATGTAGAACTTGTTCTAGCACTGTGTGTATTGTTTACATAAAAAAAATTCCCACCATTCTGAGTTGCATTACAATCTGCTTATGTTATTTGTATACTTTACGTATATTTTTCATATGGGGGCCTACAGTAATAACATATTTTGCACTTTGCTCCCAAGATTTGATTTAAAAGAAGGATTCTTTATAGTAGGTTAAGTATTCAAAATAAAATTTAAATAAATTCAAGTATTAAATTAAAATAATATATTAATAAAACTAGTATTTTATAATTAAAAAACATTTACCAGATATTCTGTGATTAAGAATTGACTTTTTATTGGAAACTTCAGTATGTTACATTACATATTATTAGTTTTGGAAATTATATGTTACTCCATCTTACCTCAAATTCTCTTCTACTCTTGATATTATCTGAATAATTTTTAATAGCAGTTTGCCTAATTTATATCCATATAGCTAAATAAATAATTCTCAATATCAGTAAAGTATTTAAGGCATGATGTATTTTTTTTTTTTTTTTGGTGGGGTTTAATTAATTCACAATACACCAGTAAATATATTTATAAATAAAACTGTGTATAATAAAAAAATTATCTAAACTGTACTATATCATGATCGGTAAGAATTTTGATTTGTAGTGTTAAATGAAAATGGTAAAATTAAGCTGTTTAATTCACTGCAAAATTCTTTCTTCAATTCTATTGAAGAAATACTTCTTGCTAGTCTTTGCATAAGCTAAATATGCAAATGAAAAGTATAAAAACATAAGACTCACTCATTGTTTTGCTAAGGAAGCTCCATAAAAAATAAGCAAAAATCTTTCCCTCTGCATCAGTCTTTGATTTGAAACAATCTGGACATCCTTTTAGCTGATTGAATAGCCCTTACATTGTTAAGGAGTCCTGTTTATATCCTTCTTTTAAGTACTACCATAAAAAGGTCCTAAGAGTTAAACATTCTTCAATCAATATTTCAGAAAATAATGAAAAATGATCCTGGAGTTTAAACCATGTTAATGTGCATTCTGACCAGGACACGATTTTAAGGGAAATTTATTGCAAAGCTCTTGTGAAGCATTTTCCCAATTTTCAGTCACAAAATGCAGTTTTTCAGATTAGTTGACCTTACGAATTTATCTTATTGATTTACCTTATTAATAGATCTCAGAATGTGTATTTTTGGTGCATAGAAAATCCCCACCTTAATGAGAAAACCACAGAACATCCACTACGTATAATGATGTAAGTTGCAATATCTAAAATGCATTTGATAGGATCATCCTTTTTTTAAACAAGTGTTAACAGCATTTCATTACCAATTAGATTTGATTGGTAGGGAATTAACTGCCACTTTAAAGCAAGATGTAACTTCAGCTCATAACAGTCAGTCGGTAAGAGACATTTAATTAAAATAAACATTTGAAAGACAGTGGATCGGTAGGGACACCAAAATTCAATGGCTGTCTACAAATCCAGACCTAACAACTTGTGACAACACCCTTCGGATCATAATCAAAGAAAAAATACCCATTTGTGATTAAAGAAAGTTGATGAACTGAAAACTACTGTAAGAGACTGTTTTTATGATTTTGATCCTTCAACATGGCAGAGAATCTTCAAATATACTTTGCAACTGATAAAATTATTTACGAACAATGGAGGAGTGCATGTGGACCGTAATTTAAAGTAGTTTTGTTTGTAAAAGCATTACATAAATTTATGACAAAAAATTCAGTTTATTTCTTTATATGAAATGGGACTTTGTGTCTACTTTGTACATTCAAACAGGTTAGGTGTATAGTTATACTTTAAAAATTAATTCATAACTGGACTTATTTCATTATTTACCATTTATTCATACTCATAATATATCACAATGTAGTACAGGTAAAACTTTCGAAGTTATCGTTTATTTATTAAAGATTTTGTAAAATAAAGCGTAAATAATAATATATTTATAATTTTTATGTTGTCAAATAATATATCTCGGCTAAAAAATTTATTTTCAGTTCCACTCTTCGATGTTAAGACACTCCCGGTTATCCTACTTGTACTTCGGCAGCTCGCACATGAAACTGTTCTTTTCAATCTAACTAAGCTTACCGCCTTGGCGGTTGACTTATTCGCAATATCAAATGCCGTCCAATTAAAAATTAAAGAACAAATAAACTTCACCTACAATCGTCAATAAAAATAAATAAATCCTTGCCATTTAATTAGAAAAATCTAGCAGCAAGGAAGAAAATGTACAGGTTAACCGATAAGTAGGGGGAGAGGATAAATTATTCCCTCACACATTCGTTCTGTTCGATTAAACAATCCGTTTAAGAGAAACTGATATTCAAGGATTTTATGTATTAAATAGTGGCAAAGTCTTAATTTAGATTACTGCTGAAAGTAATTTGTACGATTGCGGTAAAATTTGAATAATTTTTAATTGTACTAAATATATATTGTGTTTTTAACTGCAAGCAAATTTCGCAGAAATTATTGAAAGATAATCACTAATATTATTAGGGAATGTATTATGTCTAACATAAACCCACGTCAAATCTAAAAAAAACTTAAGCCATTCTGAAAAAATTAAATTATATAAATTTTTATTAAAAGTATTAGACAAAACCCCAAGTTAGACAGTAATTACAGGAAAAAATTGGTTCTATCATACGATGTCAAATTGGCTATCATTTTCGTAGCTTCAATATATATCGATCATATATCCAATATCGCTAAACGAATTACTATCCGCTCTATTCCAAGTTCGTATTGTGAGTTTAACCTAAAGAGAATGTCTGTACTGATAGTTGTATTAGAAATGTTTTCGTTCTTAATATTAAGTCGTTTTATATTTATTTTTGTAAGTCGTATAATTATTTATACTTTTTAGCGCCTGTCAATAAAAACGGTTTGTATAAATTCATTGTTGATCAGCCTTTTGGTATGGTGATAACCCTGGTTGGTAGTTAATTGATACTCGGGTTTATTACCTGAATCTGGCATCTTTTCACCTATCGTTTCGTCTTTCTCATTAAATACGTGTGTATTGTGCCCGAAGTTGTAATATTAAAATTAAATGAAAATAGATCCATTCATTAAAATTATATAATTTCGAGTCATATTGAAGTGATTGCAGTTGATTTTTCAGACTGAAAAATAGTTGAAAACTGTGGGTTATGGTTCCTTCAATGGTAATAAAGCTCCAATATTTGAATCAGAATTCGTCTTTCCCTAGTAAAAAAAATTAAGAAAAAAAAATTGTTGCCATTATCTTACGCATCTAACTAAAATTAATTTATTTGTTAAGATTAACGAATTTGTAGATCCTTAATTACAGTATGTATATCCCAGAAAACCCAAGATTGTTTCGTGTAAAATGTTCGTGAAAATTTAATCCAATAATATGAAAATTTTAATAATACAAATGATTATAATTCCTAATGTATGTTTAATTGAATTTATATTTAAATCATGAAGTCGTATTTAATTAATATAAAAAATAATACATTCTAACACAGAATTTTATATATAATTGAATTAAAATTATTATAAAATTGGAATTAAAAATAAAATAAAATACCATTCTAATTTTAATTAAAAAAAATTGGCTAGTACTGAAAGGGTTAAATTATATAAAATTATTGGTTATTATTTTAGAAGTATTAGTTGGGAGGTCTTTATATAAAGCTCTTCTTTTGAATTTTCATTAAATAAAAAATTAAAATGTTATTGTAAGAATGAAAACAGACATGGCTAGATATATAGGTTTTTATACAGCAGAGGAGGTTTAATATCCCAAGAATATATGTTCATTATAATTGGGATTGATTTTAACATAAAATGTTGGTATAAAATATTCAATAAATACACTATATATACTAAATCATAATTGTTATAAAGTATGAATTTGTTAATAATAATCTAATTTTCATTTTTTTTCTAGAAACATGTTTTTTCTATGGATATCTATCAAATTATTTGTGGATAAATGTTTTATGTTATGTCCTTTGGCTCACTTTCAGGTAAGGATAATTTATAATAGTAATTAAAAAGAATGAAACATAAAAATCAGCCTTTTTTGCTGATTATTATGCTTATAGAAACTTCTATTATTTGGGGCACATAAGTATGAAGAAGTTGCACTGATCCAATAAAAAAACAAAAATAAAAACTTATTGTGTGGGTAAAACTGAATTAAACCATGATAACACCATACAGTAACATGCAAATTAATCCAAACACATTATTTAATAAAATAAAAAATAATTAAAAGTTTTATACCCACGTTACCTGTAAAAAAGATATGTTTTCTAGAGATCTTTCGGTTTATTTCAAACAATCATCAGGAGATAAAAATAATATAATATGTCAAAAATTAAATTTTAATTTTTTGACTTACTAATTTTTCTAATTAAATGGCAACGATTTATTTTTTTTATTGATGATTGTAGGTGAAGTTTATTTGTTCTTTAATTTTTAATTGGACGGCATTTGATATTGCGAATAAGCCAAAAAATTAAAATTTAATTTTTGACATATTATATTATTTTTATCTCCTGATGATTGTTTGAAATAAACCGAAAGATATCTAGAAAACATATCTTTTTTGCAGGTAAGATGGGTATAAAACTTTAAATTATTTTTTATTTTATTAAAAAAATTATCAGCGGAAGCCATGTTTAAAAAATGCATTTAATATAAAGTAACTTTATAAAAAACAAATCATACCTGTAAAATTTGTTAATTTCCAGTAATTAATATGTCTTACTATATTCTTTATCACCTCTGTACATTATTTGGCATCAATTGAACAAGTTTTTTTTTATTACATCATGATAAAATCATACTGATGTTAATGAGGTCAATTTTTGTGTTACAGTTCATTTTTGAGAGTAATTTTTTTACTATTGTCCAAAAGTTTTCAATTGGGTTTAAGTTTAGAGTTGCCTGGACAGGAGAGCTCTTTAATGTTTCCTTCATTGAAACTTTTTCCACTTTTTTTTTGGCAGTATGGCATGGTGCCAGACCTTGTTGGAAGACTCAAATGCCTTGTGGAAATTTGTTTTGAAGATATGTCTGAACCCTTTTCTTCAGAATCTTGATCACTTTTCATCATACCATCTACTGGAAGTAATGAACAAGAGCCTTCAAATGTGAAACAATTCTAAAAATTTTTTTTGGGAATGTTTAACTCATTGTTGGATATGACAGGTGATGTACTTTCAGCTGATGCTTTTCAGCGTTTGGAATCTTTGCCTCGATATAAAAATGTGACTAATTGGAAAACATAACATTTTTCTTCATTTCTTTGGTCCAGTAGGCATGTGCTTTGGCCCACAAGAGTCTTTTTCTGCATATTGCTGGAGTTAAAAGCTGCTTTATAGCTGGTTGATAAGCTTTCTGTCCAGCTGTAAGAAGTCGACGTCTAACAATTATCATGTGTAAATTTGTTCCAATGGCTGCTAATTCTCGATTTAAATTCACATCAGATAATTTTGGATCAGTTTACTTTTTCTCACTAAGAACTGATCTTGTGTTGGGTTTGGAATCTTTGCCTCGATATAAAAATGTGACTAATTGGAAAACATAACATTTTTCTTCATTTCTTTGGTCCAGTAGGCATGTGCTTTGGCCCACAAGAGTCTTTTTCTGGATATTGCTGGAGTTGAAAGCTGCTTTATAGCTGGTTGATAAGCTTTCTGTCCAGCTGTAAGAAGTCGACGTCTAACAATTATCATGTGTAAATTTGTTCCAATGGCTGCTAATTCTCGATTTAAATTCACATCAGATAATTTTGGATCAGTTTACTTTTTCTCACTAAGAACTGATCTTGTGTTGGAATAGTTTTTCTTTTCTAGACACATTTGCATTTCCTTTGAGGTGAAAAGTAACCAGTTTCTTTAAATCATTTTAAAATACCATTCATTGTCACTAGACCAACACCATACTCAGAAGCTATTTGTCATTGTGTCATGCTCAGAAAGAGAAACAATTTTTGAATGCTTTCTTGGACTTATGTTCATTATACCTATATTCAAAACCCACGGAACAAAAAATACAGAAATATGATTTTGTAATAAAAGAGGAAATAAACTTTCACAAAAAACTGTAACATGAAAATTACTAAATAACTAAAGAACAATAACCTCCTCACATTACACAGATAACTTAAAAAATGGGTGTGATCAATCAGTGTAGCCACAACATAGATATAAAAAAATCCCTGTGTTTGGATTAATTTGCACGCTACTGTAGTTTAAAAAAACCTTATATACTTGAAACTGAAAAAAAAGAAAAATCTTTGTAAGTCATCACTTATGTGGTCATGGTAATGACATTATGAGGAAACTACAAATTATCAAATCATTCACCTTTATTTTGTGTAAAAATTTATTAATGCCCTAATTATAATCTCTTAGAAAATATAGAATTATTTTATAATTATTTTTACAGCAATATATTATCAGGAATTCTCTCCAAAAATACCACTCTAAGATTGAAAAATACTAGTATTTATGAGAACACAATTATAAGATATCTTTAACCCAACTTACCTCACCAAATATGTATTGCGGTAACCACTAAAATTTCTAATGAAGTAGCAAACATAAATGAAAGTGAAATGAATTTTCATTTTCCAGACATGAAAAATGACAGTTATAAGCTTTATGCTTTTTTTAACATATATGTTATTGTATCTTCACCTGTCATCTCGACCGTTTTGCTTTCTGTCTTAATAATGGTATTGCAATTTTTATACATTATCCACCAACTATAATATCTTTTGTTGATTTTTTTCACTGGTCATTTATTAATATTGATCTGATGTCATAACTCTGAAAGTTCTTTCTGCTTATTTTACATAAAAGGAGCATACCATAGCATTGTAAGATTGTTAATAATGATATTTCACAATTTATCCAATCATGAAATTTTAATGGATCTGTTTTGTTTGAACAATTATGAGAACATATAATTCATCCATTTTCTTGTATGGATAATTTTGGTTTCTTCTTGATGATTTTTTTTATGTGTTGTCATGAATTTTTTATTCAGGAAATAAGGCTGCATTGAATTGTGTTCTTTAAACCAACCTTTTTTCACATTTATTTTGTGTATAATAAATATTCACCATTTAAATTTAACATCATCAACTAATGGAAATGATTGGTTTCTCAAAAAAATGTTTGTTTTCTTACAATAAAAAAAACTACTCAATAAAAAATAAGACATCATTGGAATCCATTTAATTTTTAAAAATGTTTTCTAAAGTTTGACTTGATTGTTTTTTGGCCCGTTACCAATAGTGAATTTAATTTTAAATTTCTTGATGTGTTATGGATAAGATCCTAAGTTTGCATTGTTATTGTTAAATTTTATTTTATAGTATAAAAAATTCATAACACTTAAATATATGAAATTATGAATGTAATATTTTATTTTCGTATTATTTAAATGTAATAGACTTAAATAGATCTTAATAGACTTAAATGTACTATAAAGCAGCTACTGATAATGGCTATTTATGTTAAAATGATCATGTTCTCAAAGTGAAGAAGATGGGTCAATCTCCCAATCTGTTAAATAAAATCATATTGTTTTTAAAATTAAATAGTCGCATGACGTTTGATGTTTGTAATTTTTTGTATATTCATTCTCCCATATTTCAAGAGTTCAAAACCAATGTTTTGTATGTATTAAGTTAAATTTTACAATGTCCTACATGCCAATTTTAGCACTTTTTTTGGCATTTGGGAGTTTTTCCAATCTCTGAAACTAAGTGACTAAGAGATAAAACAAAAACATTGTATTCTACAAAAAATAACTACATATTATGTTATGTACATCATTTTCCTATCTTGTATATTTAAACCCTAAAATCAGCTCTGAGTCTGAGCATTTTGAATGCAAAAATTCCAGTTCTTGTTCAAGTATATAACTGTGAAAGTTATATACCTTAACATATATATGGCCCTTAACATGTATATATATATATATATATATATATACAGCCTTAACATAGTAGCTCATAGAGGCTACTTATGAATTTTGAAGTCTGATGTCCTCTTCCTTTATTTTTTATAAAAGTTCAAGAGAGCAAGATTTTTCAAAATGTACAATCTTTGATGCCTTATATCTTGAATAGGGAAGGTAATAAACATTCAGAAATTGTTTAGTTTGAAGCCCCATAGAAGTGGAATAAGCAATAAAAATTACAACATTGATATTCAACTGATAAGCAAGACATCCTAGTTTCAATATGCCCAAAAAATTGTTAAACCGGAAAGTATCATTTCTTCTTTTAAGAACCAATCTTTTACTTACAAACAATTAAAATTCCAAGAATTATGTTTTTGTTTAGCCGCTAAGTAAAGTTAATTTGATAAACATTCTTGTAATTTAAAAAACAAAAATTTAGGCGTAAGTTAACTGATAAGAAAGTATTTGAAATATGGTACATGGTGATGAAAATGTAAACTCCAAATAATTTTGGCATATATTTAATGGTACAAACTGAATTTATGTATAAAAAGTGAATGTAAGAGACTCATTGATATGATGAGTACAATTTATTATAACATCAGCTGTGAAATGTCATTGCACAAACTTTCAGGGATGTAATAATAATGTCCAGTTGCTGCCGTCAACACTAGAGTGAGTTGAAGTAGTGCACAATCAGTGAAAAAAAAAATTTATTTTAGTGATAAATCATTGGAAACAGGTTTTTTTTAAATAAAAAAAAAATTGGTTTTGAACTCTTTAAATATGATGGAGGAAACCAAAAATTACAAAAATGTTAATAGTCACGTATCCACTATTGGTGACTTGACATGGGTTGACCTGGACCAAAATCATTTGGAACCAGGGTGGTCTTTTTATAGCGAGAGTTTATTGCATAAGTAACAAAATAAATGTTTTAATAAAATTATATTGCTCATAATAATAAATTTAATGTACACGTGAATAAAATAATGCATGCTTCTAAAATTTCCCAGGATGAACTGAATTTTATATTTTGTCATGAGTTATTTCTTATGGGGTAATAATTATAAACATCACGATTTAAAATCCCTTCTTAGTAATTATTAATAGTCTCATCTACATTCATTATTGTTTAATTTTGGTGTTCAGTTGGGGGGATTGGTCTCTTAAGCACAGTTTTACTCATTGGTATTACTTCATAACTCCACTGATCTTTGTAGCATTGTGATAGCATCTCTGTCTGGGATTAAATTCCAATCAGGCTTGGCAATTTTCACACGCTACAAAAATTCTTATAAACGATTGTAAATGGGCGATTAGCTTGTAGTTGCTTAGAGAAGGAGATTATTGTCTTAATTCTGTGATTTTTAATTTTATGTAAATTCACTATTTGTAGTAGTATCAACAGTATAGTGACGTACATTATTAAAATTATTTAAAATGAGATATTGGTTTTACAGTAAGATGGTTCCGGCTACTTCAAATGGCATTGTGAGTAGAGAAGATGAAAAGAAACAGTTTAGAAGGTATTTGCTTTATGGATGGGGACTGGCATTTATTATTTGTGTCCCTTGTCGCATCGTGAGATTTTACATATTGTTTACATCAAATGGTGATTTAGAAATTGGTAAAACTATTTAACTTATTTTTTCTAACTGTGATTCTGTCTGATTAATACTTAATTTAATAAACATTTTATGAAATTTGATATTAAGTCCCGTAGTACAACATTTTATAACTACAAATATTTTTTGTATCGCACTGCCTTTTGCTGCATATAATGAGTAAAAACCTAATGCCATATTGATTCTATTTGGATCCATTTATATATGAGTATATGCAGTTAATAAGTAATAACATATTAGTTAATGAAACAATATTTAACACATCACATTTATTTTTGTCATCACTAACAAAAATAAAAAATAATCTTGGTATCCTATTTATGGATAAATCATTCTGATATGGGCAGCCGATTCTCAATAAATTTTCTACAGTTTAATCATGTTCAAACACTAATTTCGTATTAGCTATAAAAATGTTAATCTTTTAATATTATTTCCTTTTGTAATTTTTATACTAGTGCTATTTGGAAAGTTCTCAGCGTGCCACAAGTATGACCAAATGATTATGATATTTATCAAGTATGATCATTTAGATGGCATTGTATGATCATATAAATGGCTTGCTGCGAAGTTGCTGATGTGTTCATTTAGTTGTAAATTTTTGGTGATGAAATTTGAACTGTTTTAAAGTACTTTGTTTTAAAAGGTTTATCCACAACAAACATATAAAAAGAGTTAGATGCCATTTTAAGAGATTCTTTCCTTTCGCAATTGATGGTTAAAAAGTGGGCTGCTGAATTTGAACATGTTCAAATATCCATTCAAGATGATGAACACTCAAAAATCAAGTATCCAAAAATCTACGACTGACAAAATCATCACAACAATGTACAGTGCCATATTAAATGATCTCCTAGTACGTGAGCTTGCTTACAAAGCAAACATTTTGATAGACTTTGTACCCTGCACTTTACACTATGTTTTGAGTATGCAAAACTTTCTGCTTGATGTTGCAGCAGCATTTGTTTACAGTTGACCAAAAACACACTTGACTGAACATTTCTCCAGGGGGAACATGTTTCTGACATTACATGCCAGAAACCAAATATAGTGGATGGAAGCAGGTGAAAGTACAAAAGAAGTGAAAATGGTTTCATTTGTGGGAATATTTATGGCTGTGGTCTTGTAAGATTCTTGTGGTGTGGTGCTCATAATTACCTGGAAAATGGCTAGACCATCACTAGGAAGTACTACATTTCACTACTGGATCGTTTGAAGGATACTATTCAGGGTAAATGTCCATGTATGTTCAAAAAGAAAGAGCTCTTTCACGAGAATGCATCTTTGCACACCACTTATTTTGCAGAATTAGATAAAGTTCATTGTTTTGAGAACATTAAAAGTTGGAAATCTTTGATCTAAATGTGGTTTAATTGATAGGCTTTGAAAAAAAATCAGAAAATCTTGTTTTCTTTATCAGGCTGAGAACTATCCAAATGACTATTTGCGTAATTTCTGTTACTTTTAAAGCATCATTAATCATTTTTAATATTTGAAATTAGCTAACATTGTACTATTGTAGTATATTAAGCTTACAGTAAAAAAAAATTAAATCTTCAGCTAAATTGGTGTAACTGACATCACTGTCCTGTTGGTAGATTGTTCTTTTTAAACATTCCATTTTCACTCCATTTCCTTATTTGTGTTGAGTTTAGATTAAGTAGCTACTGAATCTGAACTGAGGATAGGACTTATGGAGCTATTGTGACCTCATTATCTTAGATTATATAGATCAACTGTACAAATTGCTGAACCTAGCGGTCAGTGTGCTAAATAAAGCTGGCCATTCTAATATAATATGATATATAATAAAGTGTTAGATTACAACTTAGGAAGATGTTTGTCTCTTGTGGAATTCTAAAAGAATTAATAATATATTTAACATAGGGTTGGTAGTTTTTAATAATGTTTTATGCGATATTCCTTTGTATAATATGTAATTTTAAACACTGTCATGTGGGAGTGGATGATTTTTTTGGAAATCTTTCATTACAATTATTACATTGTTAGTTAATTAAATAGCTGGTTGTTTTTAATGAGATAGTCAGTTAGAATTTATGTAGTATATATTTGTAATAGTAATTATTTAATTGTTGCTGGCATTACTATAGACCTTAAATTAATTATAAGGATGTTATAATCATCATAATAATTTAATCTTCAAAAATGTTTTTTGCAAAGTAAACTTGCTGTATATGCTAGAATTAAAAATATTCCTTGTTTTTTATTTATTTGATGTAAATTTTTTTATTTTGTCTTTTTTTTTAGTAGTATCTCGTTTGATGGTATTATGCTTTGGTTCTGTAATAGTTCTGGTTAGTTTTAATACCGTAAAGTTTATTTCACTAATCTGGCAAATTTATAAAATGAGCAAACAGAGAAAAACATTAATATCAGATGTAAACAGACATGGAAGACAAGCTGAAAGAAATATGTAAGTGTTTATATAATAGATTTAACAGTTTATCATTTGTGTAAGGTAATTGTTAAGTTTAGTGGATTGAGCCCTAATAATAATTTGATATTTATGATATTATGCCTTGTACAAATTAATTTGCTGTAATTTCTTTTACAAATCTGACTCCTTGGCAGGAAGATTGGGATTGAAGCTCTTCTATGAACATTTCAATAGATTCTTAGGCTGGAGGATTCTGTCAACATTTATAAAGCCTATATACAAATTTCATTGTTAATCATACATAAAAAATTAAGCTGTTAGATTGTGAAAGCAGGTTACCATTTTTGTGGAAAACTGGGCAATATTTGATTATCAAGAATGAAAGGAATGATTTGAGTAGATAGTTAATAAATCAAAGACTAATCAAGAAGCCTGAATGAATTTAGGCAACAGCTGAATTGTTGCCATTCATCATGAGGAATAGGTTTCACAAGACACAGTGTGAGCTAGACAGGACCGTGAAAAGGGTAGACAAAATATAAAACAAGTGAGAAAACATTCCACTGTATGTTTGCTCTTGTCAGCTAGAAAAGCACCGGACATGATAATTCAAAATGCAACAAAATAATCTAATGCATTAATTCAGTACTGAATTAAGCCTCTACTGAACCTTAGATAAAACTTAAATTTGGGAGCCCATTTATATAAGTTGCAGACAGCTTCAAACAAAAATTGAAGAGTAGTTGGGAAATTCCTTTTTTAGCACTAGAAAAAACAAAAAGACTGCCCTCTCATATTTTTATTTGATTTTAAAATGAAAAACCTTTTTATCGTTTTTGCATTTTTTTTTAATTTTGAAGATATTACTTATTTTTTATCTTTTTAAAAATACACACATGTTATCCGTAAGCCTTTTTCGGCTCCCATATCTCATTGGTACTATGTACCTATGGTATATGACCAGGGTGGATGTGGCCCCCACAACTCCCATGGTTCCTCTTGGATCCATCAGTGGCACTAATCCGATTTTATTACTTCGAAAATTTTGTGATGACATTTTATTGTTTTGTTTTAAAATAATAACATAAATTCTATATTATTAAAGATAAAGTAAAACATTTTTTATTTTTTTTAAAATTATTTATTTTTATTTTTTCTTGTATTGAAGTCAAGTCCCCTAAAAATTATGAGCCCTAAACATTTGTCTGTTGGTTAATCCAGCCCTGGATTTACTGAATAATAAGGCGTGAAGTGGCATAATGGTATTCAGTTCGTTGTCTATATCGTTCACTTACCGAAGATGTAAAGAGATTAAAAACCGGAGAATTGTATCGTAACAGTTTAGTGCCAAACAGCCAAATGATCTGAACTTTAACATGAGACAGATGTCAGTTTTACAGTTAGAAATAATATTATATAAGTCGTAGACAATACGGACAATGATAAACTGGTCTGTTTTGTATGGCATATAATTTACAAGCAAAACTTAATGTTTGTGAAATAATTTTTTATTCTTTGCAATAATAATAATAATAAATAATTTTTTGTATAAATAAATACTATAAATTCTTAAGTATAATTTGGGACAGCCAAATATGTCTAATAAAATATCAGGTGTGCGAGAGCATTTAGGTTGTCACTCATGATGTTTCATGGACATTCTAATTTATCCTCCCATATAAAATGTGGTAATAATTCTAATCATACTTTCCTTTATAAATAGTTTTATTAACTGAAAAATTATTTTTTTTTATTATTTCAGGATGTTTTTATACTTCAAGTTTTTTTTCATCATGGGCATATTTCGGATACCAGAATTGTTATTAACAATTTACAATTGTACAGAGTTGCATATAATAATTGTCAGTATAATACATTTTATGGAAGGTCTTATGATATTCTTAATATTTATTTGTAAGCGTCGTATACTTCATACAGTTAATTATAAATTGTGTCCATCGTTAATAATTTTCAAGGCAGAAGTACATGATCAAGCACCACAAATGAATACCTTGTTGCAACAAAGAATGATCATATTAGCTACTACTACAGGTTCTTCAACAATTTTGTAATAATGAATGAAATCAATTTTAAAATAATAATACTGTAAATTTGATTTTTTTTAGTGTTACTAATTTTAAAATTAGTAACACATACAACCAAAAGCTTATAAAAATTACTTTCATGCACATAACAATCCCATTTCACAAGAAATGGGATTTATGTATACAAATACCTTTTCACAAGAAAAGGTTTTACGTATACAAATACGTAAAACCTTATATACAAACTTTCTGATAGAGCTGTAACAACTATTAATTACATTTCATCATGCATATGTGTAATTTCATGTTTGATATTTGGCAGCGTAAATTACGGTTTGGTAAAGTTATAGTAATTGTAATATTTTTTATGCTTGTAATACATGTTTATATTAAAAAACTAAGTAACTCAGTTAGTTAATTTAATAAATGAACTAATTAATTTTAATAAATGTTAGTAATTGTTTTATTTAATCAATTTAAAAAGTTCTGTTTTCAGAATAATTTTTCCCTGTAATTAGACACCTCTTCCATCATTCTAACTTTTTTTTGGTGCAGAAATTAATAATTAATTTTGTTGAAATCAAAACCAGTGTTGTGTATGTGTTTATATTTGTTGTTACTGTGAGAGTTAATAAAACCACACATCACACCTTGAGAGTGCAAGAAAAATATGGTATAGCTAGGTCTCGATTGTTAGGCAGATGGGGCAGATTCTCCAAGCTTAATTTACAGTTGTTTTTTAGTGTTTAATTGTGCAGTCTGCAAATGAACTTAATCCTGATAAACTATTTCTTTCTTTATACATTTTTTTATCTTTTGCTTCACTTACTTAAATTAATTTGCTTTTAATCAAATCTGTATGCAAAATACTGATTATTGACAGTACATTGCATTCAAAAAAAGTTACAGAAAATTAGACATATTGTAAAGATTATTAGTATCATTTTACTGGGTAATGGCTGAGTTTTGAAATGTTCTGGAAAATTGAGGTATTTCCATCAGGATGTGCACTTCACACTCTGATATTTAGATTCTTGCTCATTATGATGTATTCAGATTGTATTACTAATTTTGTTTTACTAATTTTTTGAACTCATTTCAGAAAATAGTTAGGGAAGATATTAGCGGGCTACTGACATGGATGTTTGTGTGCGAGTTTGGAATGGCACGTATCCGGCATACGTACAAGAACTTGTGTTAATGTGATTTATACACTGGAACACTATTATTTCTCATACTTGGAACACTGTTATTTCTGAAAGATTGGGAGCGTAGACTTTGCGTGTGTGTGTGTCAGTTCATCAGAAGGAATTCCACGCTTTTAGTATGGCATGTGCTTTGTTGTATTTCATATCTTTCTTTTTTATGTTTTATTATTTTTTTTTTTATTTGAATGTGTATTTAATATTTTATGTTTTATAGAATGACTTAATATTTATAAATTTCAATGTATAATTCTTACATTAATTATTTTATAATATATTTAATATATATAGTTTCCTTTATGAATAGGTGATTCTGGATTAAAGTATTTGTCATAAATTCATTCTTTTGGCTTTATGGAACTTTACAGATGCCATTTACCGAGTCAGCAGAAAAGATTACATGGACTGTAATTTAAAAATGACAATGTATGAAGAATTAATTGAGCTATGTTAAAAAAGTGTATGATGAAACAGTTAAAAAAATTTTGTTGTGAAAAAATTCAGGTGATGCACAGGAATTTTTGAAACAGAATTAAGAAGGTAGAACAATCAATATGTGAAATATTTTATTATATATCAATATGTTCAGATATTTCAACACATATTTCATTTATCTGAAATATTAGGTTTTTTTTTTTTAAATTGTCAACCAAATTAATGAATCATCAAAAAACTGCACTGTTAATCCTCAGGTGTTTTAAAAATCTTCAGGACTATTTTCCTGCAATTCTTTTAGTAGGTTAATATGCACATATCTTCCTCATTTGTTTAACCTTTCTTTTGATTTTCACCAACTGGTGAAAAAATTTCATAACAAATTCTTTTTACGCTTAATAAACTCATGGTATCAGTTAACTTTATTTCTTGCACGCTAAAGGAACCTGCTGCATGAAGCCAAAGACAGAGCTAATAAAAATACCACATGCTAAACATTTAGTATTTGAAACTGGATGGAATTCTTAGCATTCTTACTTGGAACATGTAGAATGTGAAGTTTTTCTACAAATGAATGTGTAAGTAGTAAGTATGTCTATTTTGAACTACGTTTGTTAGTAATAAAGTACTTACATCACATTTCAAATCCACAAGTTACTGTGACATTACAAGAACGTGTTCCAAATATCTCTGATAGTGGTCAGGTGTTGTTTGAATCCTGTACACATATGAAGTCTGGCGTCTTTATGATTGTTGATAAACTGTCTTGGTATCTGCCTTGCACTTATTTTATGATAGTTCAATTTGCTATTAATAAGTGAATTGTGCTGATGCTTACATTACAGTTTTTCCTATTGTAATTCACCTATCTCATTAAATATGTCATCTATCCACGATTTTAAAGCTGGAGTAAAACTATAATTGAATATCATTCCTCACTTTCATTATCAGTAATACTTATTCAATCAATTTTGAACAATGTGACCTTTGGTAAAAATTTTTGGATTTTTCAAGACTAAAGAAGCTATCTCACCATTACAGCCTCACTCTACTACAATGTGTTCTCCTATTAGATTGGTTAATAATCCCGTTGGTTAATATTCTCTATTGTTCTTTGTTTATTTTTAACAAAGAAGATTATAATTTAAGTGATTTTATTTTATTTTTTACAAATAAAAGAAATTCATCTTTAATAAATGTGTATATATATTCTTCCATGTATTTCCTTCTTTCCTTTATTCTCCTCTAAAATTTGATAGCTGGAGTCACTAATGAGCTCTGGTTATTAATATTCTAAAGAAATTGTCATTGAATCTTTTTTTTCCTTGTGGAGGAAAAATCTCTACAAGGCACCACCTGTCTTCACAGGGTGGTAGTGTTAGGCTCACACAGAAGACAAAAGCTGCTATAAGTATAACAGTCTCTGGTGGGAATAGCAAAACCATCCTTGCAGAAATTGAGGATAAAGAACTCAATGGAGTCCCACAGGACAACATAATCAGATCAAATTTTAGATGTCAAGGTTTTTGGAGATCTTCAAAATTTCATGACCTTCCCCTCTCTTACAAAACCACAATTTTAGCATTGAAAAATTCTGAAAAAATGTATATATCTATGTTTGTTTATTTGAGTTTTGTTTGATATCTGTAGAATGAAAGAACTGATTTGTATGAAATTAGACACAATGATTTTTATACATAATATATTGTCCTGTATGACTTTGGTGCCATTAAATTTTTCACAATTGGTTAAGTAAGCGGGCAGGGAGATAGAGAGCAAAAAAAAACCTTCTTTTTTTGTCATTTCTGGAATAAAATCACATCCTTTTATTAATTCCATTAATTACTGTGTCACTTTCTGTTATGTATTTTAACAATAACATTGAGGAATGGGGGATAATAAGTATAACTTTCTTTCATTTTTTTTTTTATCACTATTATTTTGCATTGAATCATAAGACTGAATTATAAATGATTTTTATGGAATTTTGCATGATGACTTCTGATATTAGTGGTTGATATAATTAATTTTTTTACAAACAATTAAAGGGGTGCAGATACACAGTCGTCTTATGTTTCAAAATTCTACCCAAATCGTAGGTTAATTTCTTTACATATGAGTATTATTGTAAGGTGGCTTATACAATTTTATCAGCAGAGTGTAGTCCAGTATGTATATACATACAAATATTGTCAATATTTGTAGCAAATAAACAGTGCTATTTATACTGGTATATACTGGCTGATGAAGTTATTAAGTTATATCTTGACAACTATGTCAGATGGATCAGTAGAAGGAGAAAAGAATCAAGGAAGAAGAAAGATCAAGTTAAAAGATGTGGTGAAGATTGGAAAGTACAAGGGGATGAAGGAGAATGCTTTGGACAGAAATGAATAGAGACAGCAGTAACATAAGGGATCTGCCCCCCTGGTAAACACAAGATGATGATGAAGTTATTAAAGCTGAAGTCTATTTTTTATTAGATTATTTTCTTGAATGATGAATTTTTAAATTAATTTTGATTTTACTTCAAACATATTAAGTAGATACTTTTTACTACATAAACTGTTTTTAAATTAACCTCCAGTTGGGCATTACAAACAAATTGGTTTCCACAGCAACATGTGCAGTAGACATCAATTGAGCTTAAATAACATCACAGACAGAGTCAGTCGCCATTTTGTTCTGTACTGTTTGAGTAATACTTTTGAAATATGGTGATACTGGCTTCCACCAGTTGTAAGCTACATGGCATCATTACTTTATTTATTTTTTTTTTTAAGCAAAAGGAATATATCTGTATCTGTAAGATACCCCATTGGCTGTCCGTAGTTTATATTAATAATGTAATGTGTAATGGTTCTCTTTGTGAATGATGCAGAAAATTCAGAGAAGAATGAAGTAATGTGCACGAAGAGGAAGAAGACTGTGACATCCCATTGTGATTGATGAGTTTTTTGAACAAATTAAACATGCAGTTCCTGATAAATACCCCTTCATATTTACTCTACTGAGTGAAAATTTTCCTCAAATTTCAAGATTTACTATTTACAGGATTGTTAATGACAGATTAGGTTTTTGTGAGTACTGTGCACAATGAATACCGAAGACTTATGTTCACAAAGAGAAAAAAAATTGGAGCAGCACTGACTATTCTTCAGCAATACCAGAATAAAGGAAATGAATTTCTTACAATATTGTTACTGGGAACAAAAATGGATTTGGTTTATCGATATCAAGAAAAAAGAACACTCCAAACAGTGGATGCATACACACTTAGCAAGCAACCCAAAAAAATTCAAACAAATTAATTTGAATAAAAATATGTTAGCTACTATATTTTCAGAGCAGAAGGGGCATTTTATTGGCAACATCTATGAAATTGAATATGATGATAATCGCTATTGTGTGTTGTAAAACATTGACAAAGCTTAGGAGAACCATAAAGAATTAATGGTAATCATAGTGAAGGGAATATACTTTTTTTCACTGCATCACTTTGGCACTACACTATTATATATTACACGTTGGCTCTACACTAATATATATATGTATATAATAATAATTCTAAGTATTAATATAGATAACTTTTTGTTCTGGCCTTAACTCTTTTAATTTTTATTATTAAAAAAAGAAATGTATTTTTCTCATCACTTAAAGGGCTATTAAAATTAAAGTAGTTTTGGCATCTACATTATATTCTAGATCCATAATGAGAAGCAGTATGTATTTTCATAAAAGTTATACTTTATTTTTTTCAATCCTTTTACACAATTTTCTTTTAAATTAATTTTTCTTTGTTCAGGATTGTTTCTTTATAAATAAATTTTCCCTTACAGAATAAGGAAGCACTAAAATCATAAAAGTTATTTTTTGAAATTGTGAATTTTAATGTTTAAATCTTATTTTGGTAATCATCATAATCAATAAAAAATCCTTCATGGAACTTGGACCTCAAATTTTAAACACTCAGAAAAATTTCAGTACAAAGTAAAGGAAGTATTTAATTGTGAAAAAGTTCAGTTTTCAAATTTCAATGTAAATGTCCCTCCAGGGGTGTCCCCATTAGAGGCGAAGCACAAAGGACTGACTGCTGGGTGATGGAGGGCGGGAACAGCATAGCCGGGCCCGGCATTTTACTCGTCTGGCAACTACAGGCAAAGGCACCTCCCGGAACTGTGTTCATGCTTAATTGGGGGTCTGGTTCCGAGAGGTAGGGAAAAAAACTAGATTCTCATAAAGCGGATGTATTTACTCAAGATTTTCCTGTGTATTCTCTTCATATATTCATGTAGAATGGTAATTGTTAAATAACTTTTCAACCAGTAAATGCTACTTTACCTTGAAATAATTTACTTTTGGTTATGATACTATTATAACCCCCTCCACATCCCATATTAAACCCAACATTTTTAATGGAAAGAATACGATTGTGATTTATCATTTTAAAGGGCATTGAAAAATGAAGATTTTGGTTTAAGAAAACTTTGGGACAACCCTAATCAAAATGGTCATAGCTAGTTTGAAAAGTGCCCGAGTACACCCCCAGTATTGATCTTGTACAAAAAAACACTTGTAGATTGTTTTTTTTAGGTAGAAGCATTTGCTTATTTTTAAAAAAAGTTCACTGTTGAATAGTTATTTAAGAGGTACTATGTATCACATTTATTTAAATTAGCTGTAAAAAACTTTTTTTTTTTATTATTGTAACCCAAAAATTTCATCATATGTTCTTTAAAATGATTCACATTTTTATTCTTTCCATTTAACATTTTTGAATGGTCAACTGTTTCGAGGTAGAAAGCATCTTTCTGTGTTTAATGATTAAAATGTTATTTAAAGCAGCCATGCTGTATAAATGCAAAGCATCATAAAAACATTGATTGAATTGATTCATTGCTTTCTTCATCTTTACTGTCTCTCTGATTTAGTGTCTGCGATGATTGATAAGTTTATCTTCAAGACAAAACACCTGTCCTTGGTTCAAGAAAATATGTAATTTTCTTAACATACATTTTAATGCAGTTTCAGATATTGCAAAATTCTACTTCATCAGAAAGTATAGATAATTTTCATTATTCTATCATCTGAAAATGCAGCTGAGAAAATCATATAAATTGTCTATCTTTAAGTTATTTAATAAATATACAGCTAACATCTACTTTATTAATATTACAGAAATTACAACCAAATCATCAATTTGGTTTTTGTAAATCACGTATTACAAAACCAGAACAAAAATAATTATTTACAAATATTGTATTTCAGGAGCCGTTTAGTATTAAACCAACAATTAATTCTTTAAGAACATGTGAAAAATTAGGAAGAAATTTAAGTTGGTTGGATACAAAACTACATAAATTTAATGAAACTCATTTTGCCTATACTGGTAATGCAACTATTAATACAGAAGTAGATAACAATTTGTGGGTATGTTTTACTATTAGAAAGTAAAAATTTTACTTCTTTTTACTATGTGCAATGTTTGCGCAATATTTTTTAATTGTGTAATATATAAATTATAGAATTATATTTTAACTATACTTAAATAAATTAGATAATATAATTGAGTGATATTTTTAATTTAGGTAATATTAATAATTTTACCCTGTAAATAATGTTAGTACCGCCTTTTGATTTAAAAAGTAATAGATATTATCTTATAAAGAGGTAATATCTGGAAAATTTGCCATTTAGCTAACTCAAAATTGGTGTTACCATGAAGAAAATCTTGCAGTTTTAATTTGTGAAAAAAAAAATTCAGTATCTTGGAATCACAATGACAGAAGATTGTTTTTGTTTTAATATCATACAAAAGGTTACTGGAGCAATATGAGGTTCACCCAGCAAGGACACAAAGAATAGCATCTTTAGTTACAGCCGTCTGTCATAGAACGGTAATTTACCATAACGGTAATTTGGTTCCACGAGCAGAAGATTTACTAATTTTTTATCTGTTTAATTGCAAGTTATTTAAACAAATTATAATTTTACATTTTAAAAATGTAAAATTAACATGGAAAAGAGTTACACAGTTTGGTTATGGTAACTCTAATGCTGCTGCTATTGAGTGTAAAATGAAGTTATCCAGAGCACAGGATTCCAATTCCATGTGTAATGGAACATTCTGTGTATTATTTGGAACAGAGATTAACTTCTTAGTATTCATACTCTACAATAATTCTACCCAGAAAATGGTCTGTTTTCATAGACGTAATTGATCCTATTTGTAGTAGGCTGGGTGACGCTACATGTCTGTTTCAGCGATTCTTAGTTTTACATATTTAATTCTTAGTTTTATGACATGGAGGACACTTTGTAATAACAAAGTTCATTGTTTTTCATTGCTATTAGTTGATACTAAATCTTCAACCAGAAAAAGATTATAAGCAATGAACAATCTAATGTGATTGTATTATTGATTTCCAAGCAAAAATAGTTTGGAAATCCAAAGAGAGTTTGGAAATCAGTTGAATAGAAATCAGCAGTTATACAGTTCATTGTTATTATTTAATGATGAATCATAGTTTATTCCAGATGGCTTCAGTCATGAAGATGAACACATGTGGGTAGAAGTTAATAATTAAAATTTTTTAATTATTAATTGTAAATTAAAATTTTTTTTGTAATTCTATTATCAATTTGAAATCATTGTATTTCATAATCAACTGATGGGATTGTTAGAAAATTTATAAGTTTAATGTAAAACCTCTTTTAGAGAAGGAATTCATAAAAAAATTTAACTGCACATTTTTGTTATTCATATGGAAGCTAATCATTTTTTGCAAAAAAAAATGATTAGGAAAGCTTTGATCTGGTATTGATTAAAAACTCACAGATTTTTTGCAGAAGTTATAGTTAACTTTGAAAAATGAAATTATAATGATCTGTTTGAATTCAAAATTCTTAGCTGTAACATATGAATGAAAGAGATATAGACATATTTTCCCTACATTAATTTTTTTTTTTTTTTAAATCAAATATGTTTTACTGAACTATTAACAGGAGTAATAATGTTCTAAAAAGTATGACTGAATTTTTTATTTTTTATGTTTATAATAAAATTAACTAACCTTTACACCAATTTCTGAAACATAATACCAAGGTATTATTTTTGAACCATGTTTAATTTTCAAGAATTTATTTTAAAAAATCTTGAAAATAAATGTATGGACAGGGTAGAAACTTTAAACAAAGTAGAAATTCTATACATTTAGAAGCTAGGAATGGATGGCTATCAAGCCATCACTTGGAAAACGTGTTTTTATTTAAATATATTGAATTACATGTGCAAAGTTTTTCTTTTTACTACTTAAATTGTAATTTTTTTTTTAACTTTAGATCCATGCGATTAAAATATAAACCTAAAGGATCAAACAGTATTTTCTCTGTAACTGAAAGCTTGTGATGCAATCAAGAGATTTGTGAAGGAATCATAACAGAAATTCTTGCAACTGCTGGATTTAAATATAAATGTTCTATCTCAAAAGTGAGTTACTTTTATTTAATAAATATATATGAATATAATTTCAGATAACAAAATAACCACCAAACACAGTAACAAAACCTAAAACACTAACACCAAAATTTGACTTTGGGGAGATCCCGCATCATCAGTTGGTACAATATTGTACAATTACATAAAATAAATAAATAAATAAAAATTTAGGAAATATAAACCTTAACAACCACAAAACTTGAACATCACAACTCACTGCAAATTGAATGATAATAAATTTAAAATGCCATGTAACTATGTTTACAAACCCTGTTGCCAACTGCTACAACCAACTATTTATTTAATTAAATCATTATCTTCAAAAATTATCTGTTGATTAGCCATTTCATACTTTTATTTAAATTTATGAATATAATATTTTTCAAATATACGCATAAATAATTTTGTTTGACAACTGAAATAATTTTGAAATCCAAAAAAATTTGATGTCTGGAACAATTTTGCATATCATATGTTCCTAAACAGTTGTACAGTATGAGAGTTTTTACATCACATTAATTTTGCTTTATATTTTTTTAATAAGCCAACAGATATTATTTCAGTTACTTTCTTTTATTTTCTGTTTATTAACCACATTCATGATATTTAAGTCTATGTAAAAAAGCAACCATAAACTCTTTTTCCATATAAAGAAATAAATGTGAATTGTTTGTCTACCAATATTCCTTTTTCCTGTTGACCTGTTTTTTAACATCTCCTTTGAGACTCTTCCCTCCATTATATTTTCCACGCATGGAAGATGTTTTTGTTTGATATTTACCTTATCTGTGATAAATTATTAAGTTTGGATGTCTATGTAGTCACTGAATTTTTTTTCATCTTTCTGTAAACTGCCAGTTGATTCCATATTGATTCATAGAATATCAAGAGTAAATAATTTTCAAGTATATTATGAAATGTTATTAACATTTCAGATTATTTTCCTATCAGATTATTTTCAGACATCACTTTCCACATTATTGTATATGGAATATTGTTTGCGATTTCCTATAAAATTGAGGATGTTCTTTAAACTAAAACTACATTTAAAATTTATTATTCAGGTTAATGGCACATTCATCAGAAAAGAAAACTGGTTTCTGTAATTGAACATTAAGAAAATGCCCTAGAAGACCTTTGCAAACCGGTTTTTCTTAAACACATATCCTATTCAGAAAGCTCATTAATATGAGTAGGTTTAAAGGGTTTAAAACCAAGGTGTTTTTTCCATTACTTCTATAAGTTTTGAACAGGAAATATTTAGCTCTGAAGACCTTTTCCTGGTTGATTTAAGAGGAGATTGTAAATAGGATTTCCCAGCATTATCAGACTGGACATCCAAATCATTTCAAATAAAGAACTGACCCAGTGGCAAAAGTTTTTTGTAATAGTTTACTATGATATTGTAGTTTGTAGTATTTTAAACAAAAACATTAATTTTAATGATTAACAAATTTTCATTCGGTGATGAAAAAATTTTCACCACTGGTAAAGGTGATGCGCTGCCACTTAATGATTTAAAAAAATTGTTTTTGGATCGTACATGATTTATGAACAAAGATAATGATTTTGGAATGAAAACAAATTTTTAAATACTGTAGAAGAGAGACTGTATTATTAGATATAACAGAACACATTAACTCCAAAATGGATCGATAAAAGGGTCATTATTATGTTCATATGTTCTGATGAGGTTGATTTTATTATAACAAAGAAAAAGCAATTAAAAAAAAATTGAATTTTCTCATGTAAAATATTGCTTACTAGTAATAGTATAGACTATTGTAAAGATAGTAATTATCTGAACATAATGGGTAATGTTCATTGTAGAGATTCATACAAATAAATTCATATTCTCTGACAATTGAACATTTAACTTTCCACTTTTGCTTATAATTCTACTTCAAGAATTATTATTCACAATAATTCTCAAAAAAAGTTATTTTCTCAACAAATATCTTAATAAAAATATTTGTTTCACTCTGCCAATCTCGGTGGCGGAGTGTTAGCCTCTTGGCCTTTCATCTTGAGGTCTTGTGTTTGAATGCTGTTCAGGTATGATATTTAACATACTCGACATAATTTCCATTTCATATACATGAAATAATAAGCTTAAAAAAAATAAAAAATACATAAGCTTTGAGCTTATGTGGTAGTTATCTTTAAAAAAAAGAAAAAATATTGGGAAGTGAATACTTCATTTTATTCTTGTTTTAGAATAATTTTTGACAATTTCCTCTTTTATGTAAGTGTTTGTTTGTCAGTAACAAACTGAATGTCTGTGAAATGTTTACATCCTCTTTTCTCTTCTTAATATGTATGTTGCAATCTGTTCAACTTGTGAACAATAAATCACCTTGAGGTGAATAAATCATGGGCCAATGAGATGAGAATGTTATGTATGACATGCAAACGAAGTGTTGCCATACACCTCATGAGGTCGGCCAACATTCCTGAACCCCAAAGTACACTGGTATCCACTGTCTAGTATTCAATCCCATATAATGATAACTTATCTTTACTAGGATTTAAATCTCAGAATCTTCTGACTTTCAAAAATCATCTGATTGGTGATGAAGGTTTTACTACTAGACCAGCTATTTCCAACCCGCGCGGCCTGTGGGCTGCATGCAGCCCAGTTGTTTCTTTTGTATTGCTTTTATAGATTTTACATAGATACTTTTTTTATGAATTAAAAATCTAACAAAGATTATAATATATTTTATACAAATAACTTAACATCTATGTATATTGGCTATGACTGCTTAACAGCGTAATGCAGTTTTCATAGCTATTTTTTTATATTAAACTATTTACAGCATTGGTAAATGTTTACAAATATTTACAACATATGGTCTTAAGTTTTTTATCTTATGACACTAAAGATACACACTGTAAAAGATTTTTATTTTTAAAATAATATGATTAAAAATAAAATATATATATTTTAAATTTAGAAAAAAGTTATGTTAGAAATAAAATATAAATAACTTATTAGATTTGGGGAATTTGATAAAAAAAAAAGTAATAAAAAATATTTGATTATTTGAAAAATATTGATTTACACTGAAAACTGTATAATAAAATTATAAGTAAGTTAAACAATTTACTTATAACAGGTAGTCGACCCTTTTTTAATGTATTATGGCTCACTTCACATTCTAGTATTTTATTGGCCTGGTCTTTTGGTCGGGTGACTTTAGAGTAATTAATTAAATTAACTCAGCGTCAAATAATGGGCAGGCAGGAGTAGGTTTCGTGATGAACAAGAAGATAGGGAGGAGAGTGGAGTATTTCAAGACGCATAGCGATAGAGTCATTGTAATAAGGATAAAATCAAAACCTAAACCGACAACGATTGTTAACGTCTATATGCCTACAAGTGCCCATGATGATGATGAGGTAGAATGTGTATACGAAGAGATTGATGAAGCAATTAAACACGTAAAAGGAGATAAAAATTTAATAATAGTGGAGATTGGAATGCAAGCATTGGAAAAGGCAAGGAAGAAAATATAGTGGGTGAATACGGGCTGGGCAAAAGGAATGAAAGAGGGGACCGACTTATAGAGTTTTGCATGAAGTATAATTTAGTAATTGCCAACACCCAATTTAAAAATCATAATAGAAGAATATACACTTGGAAAAAGCCAGGCGATACTGCAAGGTATCAGATAGATTATATCATGGTTAAGCAAAAATTTAGAAATCAACTCGTTGACTGCAAAACTTACCCTGGAGCAGACATTGATAGCGACCATAATTTGGTGATAATGAAATGTAGATTAGAGTTTAAAAACCTGAAGAAAAGGTGTCAGATGAATCGGTGGAATTTAGAGAAGCTTCAGGAAGAGGAGGTAAAGAAGATTTTTGAGGAGGACATCGCAAGAGGTCTGAGTAAAAAAGATAACGTAGAAAATGTAGAAGAAGAATGAGAGAATGTTAAAAAGGAAATTCTTAAATCAGCAGAAGCAAACTTAGGCGGAATAAAGAGAACTGGTAGAAAACCTTGGGTTTCAGACGATATATTGCAACTGATGGATGAACGTAGAAAATATAAAAATGCTAGTGTTGAAGAAAGTAAAAGGTACTATCGGCAATTAAGAAATGCCAAACAGGAAGTTTAACTGGAAGTGCAAACAGGCTTCAAAAAAAGTGTTATAGTAATAATACCAAAGAAAGCAGGGGCAGATAAATGTGAAGAATACAGAACAATTAGTTTAACTAGTCATGCATCAAAAATCTTAACTAGAATTCTATATAGAAGAATTGAGAGGAGAGTGGAGGAAGTGTTAGGAGAAGACCAATTTGGTTTCAGGAAAAGTATAGGGACAAGGGAAGCAATTTTAGGCCTCAGATTAATAGTAGAAGGAAGATTAAAGAAAAACAAACCAACATACTTTGTGTTTATAGACCTAGAAAAGGCATTCGATAACGTAGACTGGAATAAAATGTTCAGCATTTTAAAAAAATTAGGGTTCAAATACAGAGATAGAAGAACAATTGCTAACATGTACAGGAACCAAACAGCAACAGTAACATTTGAAGAACATAAGAAAGAAGCCGTAATAAGAAAGGGAGTCCGACAAGGATGTTCCCTATCTCCGTTACTTTTTAATCTTTACATGGAACTAGCAATTAATGATGTTAAAGAACAATTTAGATTCGGAGTAACAGTACAAGGTGAAAAGATAAAGATGCTATGATTTGCTGATGATATAGTAATTCTAGCCGAGAGTAAAAAGGATTTAGAAGAAACAATGAACGGCATAGATGAAGTCCTACGCAAGAACTATCGCATGAAAATAAACAAGAACAAAACAAAAGTAATGAAATGTAGTAGAAATAACAAAGATGGACCACTGAATGTGAAAATAGGAGGAGAAAAGATTATGGAGGTAGAAGAATTTTGTTATTTGGGAAGTAGAATTACTAAAGATGGACGAAGCAGGAGCGATATAAAATGCCGAATAGCACAAGCTAAACGAGCCTTCAGTAAGAAATATAATTTGTTTACATCAAAAATTAATTTAAATGTCAGCAAAAGATTTTTGAATGTGTATGTTTGGAGTGTCGCTTTATATGGAAGTGAAACTTGAACAATCGGAGTATCTGAGAAGAAAAGATTAGAAGCTTTTGAAATGTAGTGCTATATGAGAATGTTAAAAATCCGATGCGTGGATAAAGTGACAAATGAAGAGGTATTGCGGCAAATAGATGAAGAAAGAAGCATTTGGAAAAATATAGTTAAAAGAAGAGACAGACTTATAGGCCACATACTAAGGTATCCTGGAGTAGTATCTTTAATATTGGAAGGACAGGTAGAAGGGAAAAATTGTGTAGGCAGGCCACGTTTGGAATATGTAAAACAAATTGTTAGGGATGTAGGATGTAGAGGGTATACTGAAATGAAACGACTAGCACTAGATAGGGAATCTTGGAGAGCTGCATCAAACCAGTCAAATGACTGAAGACAAAAAAAAAAAAAATTGGCCTGGTAATGATTTTGAGTTGGACATAGCTGTACTAGACCAAACCAAAATCAGTACAGGTTTCATCCTGGAAAGGGTACAGAGGATGCCATACTCCATGTGATGAGTGTGGTAAGAGCTAGCAAGGAGGAATATGTCCTGGGAATTTTCCTGGACATCTCCAATGCATTTAATAACCTGTGGTGGCCTTCTTTCATTTATCAATTACAAAAAAGACAATGCACTGATAGTGAACTGCGAGTAATGCAAAGTTACTTCAGACATCGGGGTGTGCTGTTCCATGAGGGCAGGTATGAGGTAGGCAAGACGCTGTCCAAAGGTTGTCTTCAGGGTAGTGTGTTGGGTCCATTGTTGTGGATGTTAGTTTGATTCCCTTCTGCGGCTGAGATTGCCTGGCGGGTGTCTCATCATGGCTTATGCTATGATGATGGCTGGTTGAAAGAAGCTTAGTGAGGGAGGTTGAGCTCAAAGCCACCCAGGCATGCAGGATAGTTGATTGTGGGGTCATCAACATAAGATGATATTCAGCCCAGAAAAGACCACGATGATGCTTCTTAATGGTTTTTTGGCAGTGAGGAGTCAGGTTTGTGTTTCAATGTCAGGCCTTTGTATTAAATATTTTCAAGTTGGGTGTTTCTTGATGAGAAATTGCAGTTCAAGAACCACCTTAATTACAATGTGGAAAAGGCTTGTCATCTCTTCTTGGTATTTGACGAGTGGTCAATCCTGATTGGGGTCTTAATTTTAAGACTACAAGTATCCTGTATAAGAGCATGTGCAAGGCAATTATGCTATATGCGGTGCCTGTTTGGGCAGATAGGCTGAAATTTAAAAGCTATCGGGATATATTATTAAGATCTCAGTGCCTTATATTATTAATGGTAACGGGAGGTTACAATACTATTTCACAGGAAGTAATCTTGGTGATTGCAGGTGTGAAACTGATATATTTAATTGCATCAGATAAGCAGCACTGTTATATCGCTAAGAAGTTAGGTGACTTCAGAAGATTAACTTCAGAAAAAATTTGTGAGATAAAACGGCATGACAATGCTTTATGGGAGGCCAGATGGTATGAGGCAGAGGGTGGGCGTTATACACATGATCTCTTCCCAGATGTTGGTTTGCGGGTCATCCCTTGGGTTCACCCTTACAAGTATGTGATGCAGTTTATTTTTGGTCATGGCACCTTCTGAGACAAACTCCAACAATTTGGCCTGGTGGATTCAGGTGTGTATCCAGATTGTGGACAAGTAGATGATGCACACCATGTAATTTATGAATAAGCAAAATATGAAAGTAAATAGATCTCTTGTGCAATTTCCAAAATTTAAAATGGTTATGGAAATAATCAACTTAAAGAAATTCTATCTGCCTTGGAAGTAAGTAAAAAAATAGATGTTCTGTCCATGTATGTTCATCCATGTATATAAAAGTTGCATCAAATAAAGTGAAAAATAATTTCCTAAAACTATTTAAAAACCAGTCGTTAATATTTAAAAAATTATCTTTCTTAATTAATAAAAAGTTTGTTTCATTTAAGTGTAGAAATAATATTTTATAGAATCACAAGTAGCACCATCATAATACTTTGGCATATTTTGTCAACTATTATTTTTTTGCAAATTTTTCGTTTTATTGGGTTGTTTTTGTACTTCCAACAATAATCGTATTTAATATTTTACAAAATAAAAAATTTTACACATTCACAAATCTTAACCATTTATACATCTTTCAATAATGTATAGTGTAAATTAGAATCTAAAATAAATAGTTCAGCTTTGATTGTAACCTATAATTAAAATATACAAATTTTTCTCATTTTATAAAGTTTTATAAAAAAAAATTGAATCCTTAGGTTGTTTTACTAAAATTTAAAGATATGAATGAACTTTATCTAAAATTCAGATCCTATTTAAAAACAAAAAAAAATGTATAACATTCAAAACTACATTATAAAAACACACAGCGTGGTTGAACTAACTACAATAAGACAAATCTAAAAATGAAAATATAATAAAGAATTAACAATAAATTAAGTATTTAAATAAAGATTTAATACCTCTTATCTAATAGAGGCTAAATTGATTTGACTAGACAGTTTTGAAGGTGGAAGATGAGACGGTGAATCTGCAGTAACTGCTCATATCCTCACATATTTAAATATATAAGCAGTTTAATAACAAAGTAATATAATCTAAGTAAAGAATACAACTATGAAAAGAGCTCATACCTACTCATTCTTGTAAATTTAAAGCATCTGTAAATATCAAAAAGGGTAAAAATTAACAATATAATTACGAATAAAAAAAAATTATTTAAACTGAATATTGTTAGACTTAAATATAATTTTTAATTTAGTTTATTGTAGGTTAAATTAGTAGGTTAATTTATTGTAGGTTAATTTAGTTTAATCTAGGTTTAAAACTCTAGATCCTATATCCAAATATAGCTCACCAGATTCAGATTTTTCATACTCAGGCATATCATGTTGTACTCATTTTGGCCTTATGAAAAATGAAATGCTTGTATGGTACGATTTTATAATTTTTTTGAATGATCACTGGAACAGAAGTTTTAGAGAATCTATCCTGTTTAGCTGTTGTCATTTGTCTCATAACCGTTCTCATTTTGCGCATTTATTATTTAGGTAATAAATAAAGGATTATATCAAAAATAGTTTATGTTATATCATAAACAAAATTAATAGGGGAACACTTTGCTTTGTTATAAATTTTACATGGCAGTTGCCAGAAATAAATTTTGGTTTCAACTCATAATGTCTACATCCAAAGCATTAGCAAATAAGTTATAATAATTCAATGGATTTTATGTCGGTGTAATATCGATATCTATTCTATCATTTTAGTAGCATTTAATGCTACCATTGAAGCAGTTTGTATTCCTATGGAGCATGCAAAATATACTGGAGAAATAGCTTAACGGATCAGAAATCACTGCACATATTTTAACATCAAAAGATTAAAGGGAGGTGAAGAACGAATGAACACCCACGATACACAGGTAATACTTGTATCTAAAAAGTTCATTAGCGATAGCAAGTTATATAGCCAACCCTTCATGTAGATTCTCCATACTTCTGCCCGCTGTCTATCAACCCAATAACATAAGGAAGTATCAAAATGCATATGTCTTAAGGAGACAGTCATACCATAAATAATCTTAGTGTTCCAGACCAGTTATGAATTAATTTTGAAAGCTAAAAAAATTGCTAAAAGGTAAATGTACTGCTAAGATAAATTGAAAAAAAAAACATTAGAGAGGTATGGATATGAAATTCATGCAAAGAAATGAGGATGTAAGGCGTAGCAACACAACATAAATGAGGATTTCTGAAATTGTTGAAGTAAGAATTTCTTCTTATTTTTATCTCAGAGGAAATTATACGCTAAGATAGGAAATTGATGGCACTATAAATTATTTAAACAAGAATAATGCTGCAGAAGCAAAATACAAACCAAGAAATCATAAGAAGTTGTAGTGTTTCAGTGAAGCAGAGATTAATATTTGAGGGTCATTCATATTTGAGGGAAAAAATTAGTAAATGCCCTGATATTTCAATAAGAATAGTATATGTATTCTAAAGTCAGGAAAGTTTACATTTAACGACTACCGTTTAAAAACCATCATTTCATTTATTCAAATAACCAGTTAGGACAATGTTTTGGAAAATGAAAGGTGGAAGGTATACTAGAAAACAAAAGTAAGTGTTTTTGAAAAAATCCTGATCATTAAAAGCAGTTTTATGATCAACAAACCAATAACTACATTATGTTACAGGTAAGTATTGGTCATGTTAATAAACTGACATTCCTACACATCAAAGTTTCATGCATTTAAGAAGCAGATAGCTACTGTAGTGTAGGAACTATTATAATGCGTGGGTATCTACAAAGAAGCTAGTCAAAAGTAGTTTTCAGTATTTTTGATGGCATCAACTAATTTATAATCAATGCAGTTCGGGCAATAAAGTCAAGCTAAACTTTTAAGTTTTGTGTACTTCACGACTGAAAGCGATAGAAAACTGTTGATAATTTTCAAAGAATTTTTCTTCTTTTTTTAGTGATACCTCATGCGTAAATAATTTCCATTCAGATCCTTGGGTTGAGAATGCCCAAGTATAGGTGGTAATAAAATATAAAAAATTGTGGTGTTCTTCACCTCAGAGATTAGAAATAATCATTTTACATTAATCGATGCAGAGAATCTGTAAGATTTTAAGAAAATATTGTGTTGAAACACAAGGAAAGAAGAGTTACTTATAATAATAATTTGGTAGTTAAAGGATGAAGACTAATATAAAATAAACTACAGTTTTAATTTAGGTAACGGAAAGATTATTCAATAATTGGGGGAAATAGATGTATATAATAACAAATCAAAAAGAAAATATAGTGCACTAAATTTGTTTTCTCTGCTAATAGTGCAATTAGTTCAGGATAGAATTAAAAATTAATGAGTAGTTAATGGGTTAAAAATAATAGACTTAAATTGTAATATTATAAGTACTTTAATTGATTTTTTTTAATGTAATGATAAATTAATTTTGCAGTATGAATCTATGTAATACTTCGAACTGAAATAGATTTGTGAGGACTTTCTTGAATTTGAATTTTTTTCCTTTTTAGAACATGTATTTTCATGTTATTTTTTTTTTTGTAAAATTTGGTCTTGACTTTTTGAGTGAGCCTACTCTTACTGAGTATGATATATATATATATATATATATTTGTGTGTGTGTGTGTGTGTGTGTGTGTGTGTGTGTGTGTGTGTGTGTGTGTGTGCTGTTACACTGGTTGAATGCATGTATAAGTTTTTACTTAAAAAACCATAATGAAATTTCAGTAATTTAAAAATATAAAACAATTTATATATGAATGTTTAGAGGATGAAAAGCCATTTCTTTATGTGCAGTAATTAATTATTGATGTGATAAACATTGAATCCAATGTAAAGGAAGGAGGAACAAAAGCGAACAGGATGGGATATTACTTTAAACTTTCTCAAGTTACAGCCAGTATGACTGGCTGTAACTTGAGAAAGTTTTTATATACAGTGCCTCAAACCATGTAGAGGGTGTGTTTTTGATTGTAAATTACTACAGGTGCATTTATTAAAAAAAAAAAAAAACACATGTATAAATTAGAGTATATTTAAGTTAGCTTAGAAAATGATTTTTTTTATTCAAGTCTAAAAAAATAAAGCTAGCGGTGATGTACCAAATTTTTTTTTTAATTTAAAGCATTTGATAACATTTAGGGAAATTGAAAACAGACAAAAATATCCTTAAAGTTTTTAGTTTTCAGATAAGTTTAGTGAGAAATTTCAACTCTGAAAAAAATGAGAATTAAGATATATATTCTTATTGCGGTGTTTTTCTTCAAACAGTGTTTTATTTCAAATGTTGAAGTGTACCGTGGTAACACCGTGTTTTTAAAATCAGTTATTTATAACTAAATCAATTATTTATAAGCGGTTATAAATAAAATACCTTTTACGGCTTTATAAACCTTTATCGACATAAATTAGTTACTAAAAGAAATGTACTTACTGTTGGTTTTCATTTCATTTTCTGTTTCATTCCAAATTTTCCCTTTATGACTTACAACCATGTATTTTTCATTTCCTGAATCATAAATTATAGGTTGTACCTGAACTCGTTCAATCAAGTAACATAATTTATATTTATTAGTAGTATTTTGATTATAGTAAATAAATAAAATAAGTTAGGAAATGTAGACGGTAATAATAAAATGCTTAAAAAATAACTTATTTTATTTTGGAAAGTATCCAACAATTTGAAATAATAATAATTTTATTACACAATATTGCGCCAGTGAAAACCAAAAAATATTGCTGGCAACCAATTTTTAAATTTTCACTGTATGAAACGTTCTGTGCATTAAGCATCAATATACCCTACTGTTGTGAAGCAAATTGAACATGTCGATTGCAAAACAAAATAATGACATTTTTTATTTCACTGTTGTATCTGAATAGACCTTAATAATATTAATTTTTACTTTCCCGTCTTGATAATGCAATAGCTTTGAAAGGAAAAGTATTGTAATGGATCCGATTTTGGCATATTTTGTTTTCACCTATCTTGATGTTTTGCTTAAGGAACCCAAAAAACCAGTTGAAAATTTTCCAGATGTTAATGTCTCTATGTACAGGTGTGCGTTTGGTGTCCCACCCTTAATCACCTTATATCTTCAAAACTACTGGGCCGATTTTGGCTAAACTTAGTCAGATTACTTCTATGTATGGTATATTGATGCCGTTAAATTTTTAACTTAAAAGGCCAAGGGGGTGAGACTGTAGAGCACGGTCACTCTCAGTATCTCGAGATTCCGCCTGATTAAGGTCATATTTTTCTTTGGCGTTTGTTAACGATTAAAAAATAATATCTGGCAAAAAAAATGTTGGCAAATCGAATCCCCGCCCCCAAAAATGCTCTAAACTACTGCTGTGTTGTTACGTCAAAGGTGAGCGGTAGAATTAAATGTATAAGTAAAGTATAAAAAGAACTCGGTCTGGCTGGGTCTCGTACTCGATCGCCCGGTAGATTCGGTTCCTGGTGCGATAAGCCTCGCGGCTACAACAATCTGCCGACCTACAAGCGAAATGTTTTCTATATAAGTGGTGAAATTACGAGAGGTATTCAATAATTAAAGAGACAAATTAATGTAGGAAAGAACTGTATTTTTACAAAACGAGAATTTACTACTTCTCGATATACTTTGTTTTAGTCGATTCCTATCAAAAGGGGAGGTGCACAACTAGATGTAACAACAGTCCTAAATCCAAAATTTCAATATCCTAAGGCTAATCGTTTTTGGGTTATGCGAGATACATACGTGCGTACATATGACGTCACGCCGAAACTCGATAAAATGGATTCAGGGATGATCAAAATGGATATTTCCGTTGAAATCTGGGAAACGAAATTTTTTCATTAATTATCTTGGAAAAAATTAACTTAGTGTTAAAAAAATTTATTAAAACATATTTCAATTTTGTGAACGAAATTTACGTTTTGTTTTGCTATTTTGAAATTATACAACATTTTTTTCTAGAATAGAATTAATTTTTGATGCGAAGAAAATTACGAACCGTTAATTAGCTAACTAAACTTTCAGCTAATTAATTAATTATTTTCAGTCGTTGAATCATTTGATACTATCATGAATTAAAAATAATACATAAAATTTATTTTTCATTAACTTTAAACATTGCCAAAAATTCAAAGATAAAAAATTAAGTATATTTTCAAGAAAAATTCGATATAAATTATGCACATTATTTTGCATGATACTCCAGAATTGCATAAAATTATTTTATACCATAGAACTTCTTATAAATGACTAATTAGGATTTAGAATTAGAGAATTCATATGATTTGCATTGGGAATTATCGTCTTTCCAAATCAAGTAAAGAAGTAGAACACTCGCTTATGGATCATCAATTATTAAGATTTATGAAGTTGTTTAAAGTATGAAATCGGGTCGGCAAGATTTTTTGCATTTTCAATCAACATATTTGAGAAAATTTGACTAATTTTTTTATTATATGATTTGCGTTATTAAGTATTCACAGAAGTACATAAAAAATTGTTTATGTCCAATTATTTCTCGACGATTTCATAATTGTTTTGTGTTAAAAAGGTTCTACCATTTAGTTACAATATTAGTAGAGGAATAAAATATTTAATATTCAATATTTAGGAATAAAATATACTGCGTATATTGTTGCTTTGAGAAAATGAAGTAGAAAAAATATATAACAATTATCTCGCCTTTCATACATATCTGTACTTTTTTGAGTCGTACAATAGCTTTTTGAAGAACTATAAATAAATAAATAAGTTGTTGCATTTTGATTTTTGATGTTTTCAATTGACGGCAGACTCTCGCCGAAACCTTAACAATTTTATTGTTTTGGGAGTTTGGATAGGAACTTAACATTAGGAAATTAACTTAATTAACATAAAATTGGCGAAATAAACTTTCAACTTAAAAGTAGGGAAATAAAGTACCGACTGATTCCCCAGTATGTATTTTTAATTTTTTAGTCTGGTAGCTTTTATGAAGGTTACGTACACATTTCGAAAAAGGGTTGTTCAGGTAGAGAAGAGGATATTGATCCCAGTAAATACAAGCAGTACCTTTTGAAAATGCAAATTTAATAGTTTTAGCGCAGACATTTTTACCCACGATGGAATGGAGACGGTATATGCGTTTGTGGTAAGAGGTTGTGTGTGTATGACTGTTACAATTTTCCTCAAAAACTACTGGACCGATTTCTATGCGGTTTTTGCATTATTTAATAAACATATCAATTCAGAGCAGGTTTTTAGACGTATTTTACGATTATACGCCACCAGGGGGCGCTGCAGTAGATGTGCTTTTCTAAAACAGTTGGCTCGATTTTGATGGGGGTTTTGCAATACACAGGTATCACTTCATCGCATTATATAGGTATCTCTTTAGAACAAGTTCTTGGATTAGTTTTACGGTTATAAGGGGACGCTACAGTAGATATGTTTCTTCAAAACGGCTTCGTGGGTTTTCAAAATTTTTAATTTTATCACTTGTTACTAGAGAATATCATAAGAAGTCAGATGAAAGAAATCTTGTCAAGGAACAAGAACGAAGGGCCGGAGAAGAGAGGCGAAGACGAGAACGGAGGGTCGAAGAACGTAAACGAATACTCAATAATAAATTAGAAATCGACGTGAGAATATTGAAACGATATAATGCTTCTAACATACTCCTTTGCCAATAAACTGTAGAAAACACAGACGACTCGGATTGAATACTACTTTAGTTGAAGGAGAACGATACCCGAAGTGTTGTCAAATAGAGGCATGAAATGACGCAGAATGTCGGTTACTAAATCGAAGTATGGAAATGATTTTTACCGGATGTTCCTTATACGGTTGATAATTACAAAGAGTTGAAACAAAGATCTAGAAGACTTAATCGGTACGCTAGAGGAAACCTAAGATGACTTTATTAAAGAAAAGATGGAAGGATTATGAACAATTATTCACACAAATGATAGGTGTAATTTTAACTGTAAAAAATGACGCTCATAGCTTAGCGATGGAAAATTCCTACGCATTAAAGTCTGATTGTATTGTATTTTTATTGCCGTTTAATTGTCTCTTTGCAGATTTATTTAAATGTAAAAAGGTTGTAGAAATTTTTTTGTTAATTATGTTTATTGCGATCAACTTCCTATAAGTTTTTAATTGTATTTTCAATTCCATTTACTTTTTTTAAGTAAAACAAATTGGAATTTCAGTTGAAATTACTTTCAGGATTAGGTTTTTAATGGAAAAATATTACATAAAAAAAATGTATATTTTAGGAAAAATATTTTATATTTGTTAATAAAGATCCCTATACAAATTTGTAATTGTTAATTGTTTTTGCAAGAAAATTGGAATTTCAGGTAACATTAATTTACATATTAAAAAAGTAATACAATTTGATAATCGTTAATAAAGTAATAATAAAAAAAACAAGTATAAACTAAAGTATAAGATATACATTACGTAACTAGTGACCGTACATTTTTTTCCGTTGTTCTTGATGGTGGTCAATTAAATGTGATTCATACAATTTGAAAAACAATCTACCGTAGTTATTTTTTAATCAAAATAAAGGAATTCATTCATGCTATCTTTGTTATTGTCTTGTCACCATTCATCACTCATTAGATGCCACTTAAACGCATAGAATAATTAAAAATACAAGGTACGATGAAGGGAAATAAAAATTAATCGATTTAAATGTTGATTATGCTAATTAATAACTTTCTGTAATATAAATAATTTATGATTTATCTAAAAATCCGTGTAATCGACTCGCATCTCGAATGTTGCCAGTTTCTCGAATATCATAGTTAGACGTAAATTTTGTATTAACTTTGTAGATTTCCTTTCTATATCTGAAATGACAAGATTACACAGATTAGGGAATAATAAAGTTAAATTTACAAGATCAGGAAATATCATATTCGTGAAGATTCTGGTAAATCCAAAATTGTTAAAAAGTTCCTGTTGTGTTTTAAAAATAAATTTAGAAAGTTTTGAAACACTATAGATAAAGGAGCTTTGCAGTAGCTCTGAAAATATGAGAAAATGAGATGCTTCTATATCCACGAATTCTAAAAATTTGAATTTTGAAACTTTTAATGAAATTTTACTATACCTTTCTACAAATAGCATATTATTTTAATATCTATTCAGTGCAATTGCCCACTATCTCTGTAACTGCTTGTCGTTTAGATTTTACCAGCAACCTATTTTAAGCACCAAGAACATTAAAAATGAATATAACAATTATTATTAATGGATGTTAGATGAGGATGATGTGCATGAATGTAAACGTAGTCTTGTACAATCGACCATTCCTGAAACTAAATTTTTTGTCTAGATTTAAAAAAAAACATAAACAAGTTTATGTAAACTTAAATTATTTTGTAAACATAATTATAAATTATAATTATTTTAGTATTTTACCTCTCATTACTTTAACGCTCACCACTTAGCTGCTACCTCAGCTGTGAATGCAGGTTTACAAATAAGCTATTGGAACTGCTTAAAAATATTAAATGGAATTCACTCGTTAATGACCGAAGTTAGAGGGCTGTCTATTTAAAAGAGAGATTCTCATACTACAACCCTGCAAAACTCCCATCGACAAACTCCATTGTAATCTGACTGAATTACCTTTTTAGTTCAATAAACATAAGCAGTTTGTGAACTGTTCAGAGATTCATAGACATTAATAATTGTTTTAACAGAGGTAAATTTTCAACACCTTCATCATTCTTTTCTTGGCAAATTTTCATCCACTTCTCTTTTAGTTATTCTGTCGGCATAATTTGCACAGTATTACGGACTTTGGATTTTAGGACATTAATAAAATATCCACAGGTATTTTCTGGAATGTAACTTCAACTCGAATTAAGAATCCTTTGTCTCAACTGTCTTTAAAGGTAGTATTAATACATATTACAAGATGGCACCCCTTGACATCTTGGGAAAAGTGTAAATCACAGAAGGCAATTGCTTTGCTAGCCTCTACCAACCACCAGACGCGCCGGGAAAGGCGCAAAAGAAGGCGTTGTCCACCAACTCTAGTTCTGATGAACATCGGGTAATCATCTGGAACGCAGAGAAAGCGCCGAGCAACCCCTCGATGACAGACCTGTCAATAGAATACGGTCAGAAAAGCCAAAAACGTTTACTGACAAACTTGATGTGGGCCTTAGAGCCCTAATGGAAAGGATATGTTACAAGTCTAAAACCAAATACAACCCCCTACGCTTTGAAATGTGTTGACTCAAAAGGTTCCTGGAACGCTGCGAGGGAAAGCCAGCGAGATTAGAACTGACATTAGAATATATGCCTAACACGATGGGACTCGTGCGTGTGCTTCCGAAATCATACCTGAAATCATACCGCAAAGGATAATTAAAAATCGGTTTATGGATGTAGTCAACAAATTAGGACAGCACTTTTCGACTGAGAGTCAAAAGAGGCTGCTGAAGTTACGTGCATATCCGATGAGAATGCAGCGACAGCTACGCTGAGATGTTTCTCATCGGTAACCCGTTGGCCGACCCACATGTATAATCGTCCTTCCGAAGAATTCTTCATAGATAAGCAATATTCATGATACCGACGATTACATCCTGCGTTGTAAAAAACTTCATATCTTCCTGCAAAAAACTTCCTGCGTTCAACTTCATATGGGCTGCAATGTAAGGTTTCAACTGCGTACGGAAAACTTGCGGTTTCTGTTTCTAATTAATCTGGTTGATCCGACTATGATATGCCTTCAAGAGACTAATTTCTGAAGGGTCCGGCAAAAAAAAATTGTATTTAAGATAATATAACTATAAAGATTTTTGTAAGCGGATGAAATAAAGAAAAATATTTTCTTATTAAAAGTATATTTAAAAGAATATTTTCATCCTAAACATTTAATAATAAATGAATTCTTTTTAAAAAGGTTCCCTTTGGAAATGGATATTTTTCTTGAATGAAGAATTTGATTTTACATAAAATAATTTTACAAAAGTTTAAAGAAAAAAAATGTTTTTTTTTAGAAATATATTTCTTGGTAACCGAAAACCTCTTTGTTTATAAAAAACTGTTATTATTTTAAAAAAACAGTTTTTTATGTTTGTTTTAAAAAACAAACATAAAAATATTTGCATGAAAAACTTAAACCTTTTCGTTTAACAAATACTTTTCAAAAACCTTCATTATAAAAAACGGTTTCTGAACCGTTTTATGCAGGTTTCGTTGAACGAAGAAATTTGGTTTGTTAGGAAAGATATTTTTCCGTTTATTTTATAGAATAATTATATAGGATTATTTACATGAAAATTTTAGCAGAATATATTTTTCCATAAAATATTAATTACAGTGAAATTTATTTTTATAAAAATTGTTTCTATAGAAATGTACGTTTTTAGCGAATAATATTTTTAAATGAAAACACAATTTTTTATAAAATTAAACAAAAATGTTTCAAAAAAGTTATATTCTGTTATAAAGTGCTTTAAATAAAATTTAATTTTTTTTTTTTTTTTAGTATTAAAGTTTGTAATTACTCAGGAGATTTTTTTCTAAAAAAAAAGTTATTTGTAGCGAATATATTTATTTTGAACCAAGAACTTCTTTTTTATAAAAACCACATGTATTTACATTTATAATGTAGAAAATACATAAAACTATTTGCATGAAAACTTAACAAATTACGTACTTGTTTTAAAAATTATTAGGCAAACCAAAACTATGTCAAAAATTCTTTGTGGTAATGCAGGTTTTGTTCAACAAAGAAATTTAGTTTAACGCCGCGACTGTACTGCCGTAACTGGGCATCTCGAGGTGGGGACCATCGTTGGAACGATGTTACGAAGTTCGATGGGCTACGACACTGTGACGGGTTTTATATCGGGAATACTGCAAATGAAATATCGTGAAGCGAGAAAGGGTTAGGGACAGCTACGTACAAAGCTGCCGTCCGCCCGTTCTTACACGGGTAGACGGTGGTGATGAAGGGCGGGTACTCTCGTCTCCTGAGCTAAAAGACTGAGTCCCGGCGGGGCGGTCCCTTTGAGGGTGGTGTCCCTGTTAGAGGCAAAGCACAAAGGTCTAAGTCCTGGTTGTTGGATGATGGTGGCCGGGAACGGCATAGCTGGGCTTGGCGTTTCCCTCATCTGGCGGAAAGAGGCAAAGGCATCTCCCGGAACCGTGTTCATCCTTAATTGGGCGTCTGATTTCGGGAGGCAGGGTTAAAAAAACTACCAAAGTACACCGGTATCCAATTTTTAGTATTAAAATCCGTATAAAAGTAATAAACGTTTATAGGATTCGTACGTCAGGGTCTTCGACTTCAAAAAACAACTGATTTACGACAACTAGTTAACATCTAGGCCAGTCCGGTGGGCAGAGTTTATTTGAATTTTATTTATTTATGAGGAGAGAAATCATATATATTTTGAATAAATATTTTTCATTCGAGAATAAATCAAAAAGCAGACAACAAAGTTGTTATACTTTGTTATAACAATGCTGGCATTGATTATTTATTCTTACATAATGGAAAAATAATTATATATAAAGAAAAAAATTATTAAAAAGTCGATATTTTTCTAATCTTTTTCTCCCCAAACCCCAAAATGATCTCCAAGAATTTTTTTTAATTTTTCCTATATACTTTGTTAAATGGAAGGAACTAATAACCATTCTACTGAAAAATATACAAGGAATAAAAAGTTACCAATTTTTTTTTTGTGGGTGGGGATGAATTATCAAGAAATTTTATTTCATCAAAACAAAACAAATTTTGTTTAAAATTATAAACTAATTAAAGAAAAAAAAACGAAATTAATATTTGATTAATTTGTAACCTGACGATACTTAAATAATTTGTAAATTTTATAAAAGAAAATTTTTTCAAAATCTTTTACCTGCTGAAATATTTTAGGCAGATTTCAGAAGAAAGCTAATACTGTAATAGGTACCATGATTCGACTTCCGGAAAATTTCGACATATCTTCGCGTTTCACATCCCCCAGACCCCAAAACTACCGTCAGTTCAAAGGTTTATATATAAATATATATATTTCACTTTCTTGTGGACATGATAACTGCTGTAATTTTGCGCCAATCACTTTCAAATTGTTACTTAAAAATAACCAGTCCTAAAATCTCGGTCGAGTTCATTAATGGCCAAAATCAGACCATGGGGGTGGAAATGGGGGGCTTTTTCGAAAAAATAAAATAGCGCTATAACTTTCTTATTAAGTAAAACATTGAATTCGTTTAAAGTTCCTACTATTCTGTAGATAAGGGGCTAAAATTTATATTAGTAAAGTTTTTCGATATCACCAATCATTGGCCCAGGGGGTGTAAAAAATGTGGTTTGGAAGACAAAAAATATCATACCTCCCGTTATAGGCACAGCATGGAATCGATTTAAAGTGGTCATTAGTCCTCTAAAAATTGTCTAAAGCAATTTTTTTTTAACCAATCCTTACGGCAAGGGATGATAAAAATGTTACTGTAATTGTAAAAAGATGCTAAACATGTGAAACTTTTTTTCACATGCAACCATTGTCGTATTCAGTAAATTGAAGTTTTTCTTAACTTTAAGGTGGAAATTTTTTTTATTTCCTACTTTGCAGCGATGAAATCTACTTCCGCCTTCCGGCATGCCGAAAGGTGAACGTATGACACATGATTTACATTTAAAATTTTACAAGAAAAGCGATCGTAAAACCCGTTTTTCTGTTAATGCTTTCCTTATCGAGTTATAAGCATTTAAAATTGCAATGACGGAAAAATGATGTTAACAATAAAACTAGGAAAGACGCGCTGAATGAACAATTGTATTGTATTTTACATTCATAATACATAAAATAACGAACTTTAAACAGTACTATAATGTTGATAACTGATAATTGAAAGGGATTTTTTTAACAGATTTTATTACTGTACTATAAACAGAATAAAAATTCGTTATATTGATATCTGTATTAAAAAAAAAAAAAAACTCTTGGGCAATATAGCCGACGTTTTATTAAATTAATTTCTTTTTAATATTTTCTTAATTTGGTTTAACATTGCTAGAAATAGATACCGCAGACAAAAAACATCAACACTCCAATTTGTTTTTTCTATCTCCGGGACCACAGTTAGGTATTACTTCAGAGGAGAAATGAATGAAAATTTTGCAACATGTGAAAATGCCATGCTTGACCTGTATTCGAATCCGGGACCTCCGGATGAAAGGCTGAGACCGTACCACTCGCGTCACGGAGGCCGGCGTTCCAACTTGAAGCATCATAACGAACCAAGCTTCTAACATTTTTTTCCTTCCCCTGCGTCGAATACATTACATAACCTCAGCAAGTGCTTTACCTCAAACCCTTCCAGACTAAAACCAAGTTCCACCCGTGATGGAGAGACCCAGCCGGGACTACGGTCTTTTGTTTACCCACGACACACACATAGACATACATATATATATATATATATACATATATATATATATATATATATACATATATATATATGTGTGTGTGTGTGTGTGTGTGTGTACTATATTGTATGGATACAACTTAACAGTTATTTTCATCTTCGTTGTACTTGAACAAAAATTTTGTAGATCATTGGACTATAGAAAGATTTCGCACGGATTTCACCTATTGCGAAAGAAATGAGGTCGTACTGAAATTTTTAGGTCGTTAATTAAGGAGTAGAATTAATGATTTTTCATGGGTTTTGACCTGAAAAATCGAATAAAATAGGTCCCAGCGAAACTAAAGAATAACTCAACCAATCTTCATCAAATTTTCACATGCATAACTTCAGATACATTACTACAGCATATCTAAAGTTCAATGGAATTGATCAAGTAGTTTTGGAAATTTTTGAGCCACAAAACTTTATGAATATATATATATAGAAACGTACGTAAAGAAAATTATTTTTCATCACTTACAACCATCATGTGACAAGTAATAATACCATACCTTTCTTTGGAATTTCTGTAAAAAAAAAAAATTCAAAATATCTAGTTATATATATCTGAAATTCGATATTCAAATTTAATTATAGAAGACTAACATTAAGTTCACAAGCTGATAAATTGAAGTATCGAATTCTATTAGTTCATACAGCGTTTAACGTAGATAGAATCAAACTTTATTCATATCACGTGTTCATTTGGTCGGTTGTATTAACTTAATGCTGCTTTTATCTGCTCGTAATTTAAAGCTGTCATTCACAAAGGTATTACATATCTACATACTCTAACGGCTGATAATGAAACTAACTAATCTAAAATTGTGTTAATTGATTTCCATATGTATGTGTATATATATATATATATATATATATATATATATATATTTATCAGTACAAATATATATACAGAGTAATTCAGAAAGAAAGGGAAATAATTTGGGAACTGATTCTAGTGCTTTAAATAAGGAAAAACGTTCATACATACAACATATGTCCGATAACGATATTTTATTGAGTTACGGCTAGCGAATAATTTCGCCCGAATTCCAGTTCTACCGGTGAAATAAAATTATACTGAAATTTTTATGGTGTTAAGTCGGTGAACTTGATGATTTCTTATGTTTTTTCCCGAAAAATCAAGTAAAACCGGTTCCAGAACTGGTATCTCCCGTATTTTACATGATATTCAAAAAACAGTAAACTTCGGGGACAAAAAGCATTTTTTTAGGTTTAAAGTATAATAACTTCGTTAAACAATTGATGAATCCGTAAATTGTATTATTAAAACTTCTGGAAAAATTAATATAATACAGAAATTAAAAATCTTTTCAAAATCCACTTTTATTATTAAAAACAAAACATAAAACAATATAAAAAATCTGATTTGGACACCACATGACTTCCTGGTAACCCTATTAAATTACATATACACATTTTTTGCTGCACATCATTTAAACTTATTTCCTTTGAAAGTGAGATATGATCCTCCAATTCTTTAATAAAAAAATTGTAGTGGACACCACATGCATAAAACTTTTTGGTGGTGTCCTTATCAGCATTTTAAATTAGTTAATATATTAATTTTGTTTCACATCGCTCAAGTAGTTATGTGGTGTAAGTGTGAATGTGTCAAATCCGTAATCATGGACACATCGGTTCGAATTCGACTTCATATACATTTATTTTTTTAACATTTTTTTATTTTAAATTAAATATATTGATTTATTATTAATTATTAACCTCTGTAAAAATTTTTCAATTAAATTGAAAGGACATAAAGTTTTATTTCACCGATAAATTCTGATTAAAAAATTTTTTTTACATTTAAATTTAAAAAAAAAAAAATTAAAAAAACGGAGCTGAAGTCTGAATCGAACGGATGTGCCTTCTTGTAAGATCTAAATATTTAATTAATTAAAATTTTATTTCGTTATAATTCTGGAACCAATGAAAATAAGTACCACTTATATATTGTTGAAAAGCTCTCAATGAGGGCTATTACTGCAGTTAATAAAAAATCAAAAATCCAAATTTGTTTTGGATTTTGAGCTTTTTGGACACATTTGGCCCAGTCAACTGCAATCAAAAGGGAAGGTGAACAACTAGATGTTACAACAGGTCTAAATCCAAAATTTCAACATCCTACGGCTAATCGTTTTTGACTTATGCGAGATACATTCGTACGTACGTACAGACACCACGCCAAAACTAATCAAAATGGATTCAGGGATGATCAAATTGGATATTTCCGTTGAAATCTGAAAACCGAAATTTTTAGCGATCCTTTTCGTAGGAAGTAAAAACAGCTAATACATTAACCACTATCCGCTTCTTATTATCTACTGTAAATTATGTTTACAGTCACAGGTTAATAATTATTAATGAATCCATAAATATACTTAAATTTAAAAAAAATGGTAAAAAAATATGTATGTATATGAAGTCGGATTCGAACCCATGTGCCTTCCCCTTGTAAGATCCAAACATATATTAGTTAATTAGAAAATATGGTAATATTAATAAAAAATATAATTAATAATTCACACAAAAAATGCAGCTAATATTTGATGGTATGTGAATGAATGCTTGGAATAAGCTGTACAAACTGACGTATTTTTTTTATCATTGTACTCATTTTCATTTACTTAAATATTCTAAAATAGCATTACTTAAAGTTGTTTTCTTTTGTAGCTATTAAAATTACAGTTAACATTTTGTTTCACATCTATAATAGGTTAGTTTTTATAAACATATTTGCTGTACACAGTGATCATTAATGTAAAATTAAATTATTAATATTTTATTTTACATTGTCTATTTTAAATGAAATGAATTTTTACAATTATGTTTATATTTGTGCAATATGTGTATCTTAAGGAATATTTATACATGTTCTATTTTCGTAGACCAGTTATTTTTTATGGTCAGTTTAAAAAAATAAACTGATAAGATTTGTTTTTTAAGATGACATGTTATTTAAGACAACATGAATCTTTCACATTATTTTAGATAACATGATAGATTTATCATCTTTCATGTTTAAAAAGGACCAGTAAGTTATATATAAAACAATAAATAATCAAACATACATGTGGACACACATGAAATAAAAGTGAATTATATTCTAACTGTTGCAAATACTAAAAATATTATTTTTAAATTTATTTTCATGTATCTGAATAGTTCAGAAAAATATATTAAATCTAATTACAAAATAGGAAAAAACATGGATGATTAACAATAATTGGTAAATGTATATATGGTGACAAAGTACACCTATCTACATTAATGATGACGATGAAATGAATTTCTGACAAAATATTGTATTCATCTAGGTAGAAAGGTTTTTGTTTTTTAAGCTTTTTTCATATATAGAAAAAAGACAATATAACATATGTTTTTTACTTATTTGTCTGAAGTAAAAGTACTGTGGTCGTGAAAAATTTTGGTTTTCAGATTTCAAAGAAATATCCATTTTGACCCCTATGAACCCAATTTTTGACTAATTTTGGCATGACATCTGCACGTGTGTAAGTATCTCGCGTAACTCAAAAACGATTAGCTGTAGGATGTTGAAATTTTGGAATTAGGACTTTTGTAATGTCTAGTAGTACACCTCTCCTTTTGATTGCAGTCAACTGGACCAAAAATGTCCAAAAAAGACCAAAATCAAAAAAAAATTGGATTTTGGACTTTTTCATAACTGCAGTAATAAGCCCTCATTGAGAAGTTTTAAATAATATCATAACTGGTACTTATTTTAATTGGTTCCAGAGTTATAGCCAAATAAAATTTTAATTAATGAAATATTTGGATATTACAAGGGGAAGGCATATCAGTTAAAATCCAACTTCATCTCCTTTTTTTAACTCTTTTTTTTAATTTAAATATATTGATATATTAATCTCTGATTGTAAAAAAAAATTTACAATAAATAATAATTCAATAATAACAATAAAAAAAACATTAAAATTCTTAATGAAATAAAATCTTATGTACTTTTCATTTAAAAAAAAAAATGTGTAAATGTAATTTAATAGGCGTACAAGGAAGTCAAGTTGTGTTCACATCAGATTTTTAAATAAATTATTACATATAAATTTTATTTTATTTTTTTATTTTCCTAACGTGTACATTGCAATATTTTCAACTAATGAACAAAAAGCAACCCCCCTCCCCACAGCCTAATGAGATGAGGATAATATGTACGACATATAAATGAGGTGTAATCTTGTTCAGACTCAGGTCAATCTTTCCTGAGACATGTGGTTAATCGAACCCCTGCCATCAAAGAACAACAGTATCCACTGACTAATATTCAGATTTATATAAAAGTAACAAACTTTTACTAGGATTTGAACCTCAGGACTTATAAAATCAGCTATTAAACAACTGATTTGAAATGACAAGTTAACCACTAGAGACCAGCCTGACAATTTAAAATTTGATTTATACGTATGACCAAAATACAAAAATTTATTTACCCAAATAGGTTATTAAATTTTAAACAATTTATTCAAGAAAATCAAATATCATATTGTATAAATTTATCCCCGTTAAAGGTAATATTTGATTAAAATGCACAAATATTTATATAATGCTTATGTATTTTCTCAGAGTCAACCATCAAGTAGACAGTCAGCAAGATGAGTATAGCGCCACTGGAACTGTAATTGAAAGAGATGTCCAGTCATCATTACCTAGTCTAGTGCATGATTCACGAAATAATACAGGTAATGACAACAAAATTCCTAATTGTTCTAAATAATATTTATAATGTTTAACATTTTTAACAAAAAATAATAATAGAAATAAATAAAAATTAGATGTGATTGATCTTTTACTTATTTATAGAATTAATAATTTAGTATTCATGCTTTTTCTGTGAATAGGAAAACATATTCGTACAAATGTTCATTAATAGATATGGATTTATTCACATTCAGCTCCATTATTTCTTCCTCTTTGATGATTTTTGTATAACCTCTGTATAACTCATGAAGATTTATGGCAGTTTGTATGATGTAGCATTAAAAAATCCACTGACTTCAGCATATTAGTAACATAGTACCATGAATTATATTCAGGTTAGATCTAATGGGAACTATAAACACCATGTATTAAAAAATGTTTAATTTTGATATAGAATACATCTTACCTTTCAGGCCGGCAGTAGACCCCTCCAACCAGAAAATCTAGTATTACGTTTTCATGTAAAGATTGAAATTGCAATATCTTCTAAACTACAAAAAATCTACAGTTATACAAAGTATCATTTGACAAATGAAGGAATGAAGGTTATAAATTGCACAACAAGCTTATAAATTCACATACTATTACATCACCTGCTACAGGAGAGAGGGGGAAAAGTAAGTTCATTTTGTGCCATTCGATGCGCACTAAATTAGTATATCTCTGAACTTTGATGTGATAGAATGTTGAATGAAGTGTTGTAGAATGTCTCATCAAAATCTATGCAGTACATTCTAATAACAATAATATTGTTAAAAGATCTAGACAATTGTAATTACAGTTGATAGAATTATCTGTTTAGATGAAATGTTGCAGTGTATGGGATTAAATGTGTTCAAAAGTAACACATGTGCCTACAGGAGAGTGAAATAGATCATGCCAAATCCAAAAAGCATAAAATGACAGTGCCAAATGTCAGACAGTTTACCCAACAATGTCTAAAAGACAAGGTGTTATCAGTTGAGTGTCGTGCAGTGCAAATGATACCACCAACCCTCAAACGAGTACATGCTGCTGTTGATATTGTGTTTGTATGGAAATGGACAATGGAGATAACATAAAGGACTTCAAAAATAATGCAGTGAAGGCTATGAAAGTAAATACTATAGTCGAGTTGGAAAAGGAAGTACCCTTGACGTTCTAAGTGTATTGACCGATTTCATTATGGATCATATCCCAATGGAAGAATTCAATACTCCAATCAATTTAATAAAATGTAGAAAAGCAGCTGGATTAGACAACATATATCCCGAGTTTATTAAACACATCGGTCCAAACACGAAATGATGGCTTTTAAATCTTTATAATGATATCCTGCGAAGGGGTAAGTTACCAGAACTTTTCAAGAAAAGTAAAGTAATTGCCCTTTTCTAAGCCTGGGAAGGACATCGCTCAACCTGAAAGCTACAGACCAATAGCACTTATAAGCGTATGTTTCAAGATCTTAGAAAGAATACTATTTGTGTATCTAACACTCATTGTCAGTAATGGTATACCAGTGGAGCAGGCTGGTTTTATGCCAGGAAGAAGTTGCTGCAATCAGGTCCTTTCGCTTACTTCCTATATAGAGAAAGGATTTCAACAAAGGCTTAAAACATCTGCTGTGTTTATTGATTTAAGTTCAACGTATGATACAGTCTGGAAAGAAGGACTACTACTCCAGGTATATGAGCTTGTTCTTTCCAAATCGTTCCTTAATTTACTGAATGAGATGATAAGAGATGGACTTTTCCAAGTTCAGCTCACAGAAAGCCACGCATTTTCTACAGCCTTCAAAATCGCCTACCACAAGGATCCGTATTGGCACCTCTATTGTTTAATGTTTGTATCTCAGATATACTACTTACTACATCTTGAAAATTGATGTGTGCAGACGATATTGCCATCTGTACCCAAAGCTCGAACTTAGCCCAAACTGAGACTTTATTGACAGAAGACCTTGGTGTAATCAGTAAATTTTTAAAAAATGGAGACTCCAGCTGAATCCAAATAAAACTGAATACACAGCGTTCCATCTTAACAACAGGGAAGCTCAACGAACTTTTGCCATTAAGTATGAAGGAATCGCACTGAAACATAACCCACACCCAAAATACCTCGGTGTTACACTTGACAGAACACTTAACTTTAAACAACACCTTGAAAAATTATCAGGTAAAGTTAAAACTAGAGCCAGCCTGATTCAGAAGCTGGCCAATTCGTCTTGGGGAGCTACTGCCAAAACTCTAAGAATCAGTGCACTAGCCCTCATACATTCAACCACAGAATATTATGCTCCTATTTGGATTAATAGCTGCCACATCAAGCTTGTCGACACACATCTGAACCAGGCTATACGAACCATAACTGGAATCATTAGAACAACTCCATTCCAGTGGCTGCCATTGCTGAGTAATATCGCACTCCCCCAAACTAGATAACTGGCAGCACTCGAATCACAGTTGGAAAAATGTAATACTAACTCATTTCTACCTATTCATGATGATATAGATTTTCTCAAGCAGCACTGGAGACTGAAGTCCAGACATCCACCTATAGCAGCCGCCAATTGGGTCAACGACCTCAACACAAAGGTTCACTGGACATCACTATGGTAAAGTCAGAATATCACTAACTCCAACCTTGTGACAGATCCAACTCTGAGGGTACCAGGATTTACTCTTCCCAGAAGACAGTGGTGTAACATCAACAGGATTTGCACAAATCATGGTATCTGTAATAAGAGCCTGACCCAATGGGGAGCTGTGGAAAGCCCATGCTGTGATCATGTGGAGCTGAACAGCAAATGATTGCCAAGCTGTCCTTGGATTGTCCAAACACATCTTTTGGAGACTTGCTACAAGACATCCATGATCTTATCCTCAAAGCTCTGGAATGGCTGATCCACTGCAACCTGTGTTTGTGATAAGAAGGTGCAATAGACATAATATCAGTAATGATATTGTTGACATAATATTGTTAAGTTATTGTAAAAATTGTGATGTTTGTAAGTTCATTTGAATATATATATATATATTTATTATTTCAAATCAAAAGTATATATATATATGTATATATATATTATTGTTAAGTCAATTTATTTTTTAATATTAATTGTTGAAAAGAAGTATATTTTTCTTATAGAAAAGTTTGAAAATTTACTTTTTAATATGCCTGTAGTTGTTATACTATTTTATGAATGTTTTAGTTATGTAAAGATACAAATTATTCTCTATTATATTTGATATTTTTATTATTTTCATTCTTTTTAGGTGACTGGAACAAAAGAACAATGGCTGATGATGATGGTACTAGTTCCAGTAGCTCACATACATGTTCTTGTAGTGAATCATCTTGCATGTATGCAGAACCAACACATGTTCAACATACCCATAGTCATAATTAATTGTCAAATTATGACAATTAACTGCTCTGTAGATCTCCTTTTTGCCATAAATTTTTTATTTATGTAAGTATTGATTTATTTTTAATTTTTCTGTTTATTTTTTTTTTTTATTCAAGTGTTGTTTCAAATGATAAAAAAATGCTTACCCATCCAAAATTTCTTTATGTTTTCATCTAATGAGACTCTTTTTTTGTCATTCAGTTAGAAGTGTGAATAATATGTCAAACTCTTCCCTAAAATGTTTGTGTTTGGCTGACACTTCTTTTCAAGAGAACAATATGATTTTTCAACGTTTTTGAAAAATGATTTAAAGAAAATGTCCTGGTTGAGGTTGTTATTATAGAATTAATAGTTATAATAATAGTCATATAATTGTTTCTGTGATCAATACCGCAGAGAGAGAGAGAGAGAGAGAGAAAAGAACAACCATCCATCAGAAGTCCCCAATATATCAAGTAATCTTCTTCAAGATGTCAATACAAACATATAAGTATATTTATTGTTATTGATATTGTTTGGCTGAGTAGGAAATGGGAACTAATAAATAATATGGATTCATTGGAATCCAGAGGTAGAAATTAATATAAAAGTAATCAAAGTAAAGCAAATGTATAAAATTCAACAGAATGTAAGTTAATTAGAGGTGTTAAATATAGACGTAGAAGAATGCAATACACCAAAAACTGTAGAATGTAGTTGTCTAGAAAGTAAAATTGCTAAAAATAAAAAATTAAAATTACAAATGTTGACTAAGTAAGAAATTATTAAAAATAGTACTGGTACAAGTGCAAGAGTTTTCATGCAGTAAAAACATCTGCTGGTATCAAACATACATTTAAAAATAAAAAATTAGAGAAAATAGCAATTGAAGGCATAAAAATAGATCACCTTTATCAACTATTAAAATAGAGTTCAAAAAGTAATATTTCAAAGGAAAATCATCGATTGATTTTATATGCAATATCAGAAGTAAGAATATGAACTTGAATAAGTTCATCTCACTTGACTTTGATTTTGAACAGACTGAGCATGTTTATACTGTGAAAAGATTTTTTCTACAGTTGCTGACCAATGAACAAATACATTGTTGTTAGATTTGCACTTTTGGATTAATTAGATAACAATGAAATATTTTTGAAAAATGTCACAATAGCTGATGGAAAATATGGGTCTACAGTTATAATGAGAATCAAAGTACAATCATCACAATAGTGAAAAAATCATTACCGTGACAAAAAAACAATATCTAAGACTATTTATAATCAAGATTATGTCTTCAACTTAAAGGATGTCATTCATCAGAAGTTAATCCTGCTAGATTAGTCAAAGTTTTATTTGAAAATATTGTAGAGAGATAATAAGAAAAATATGGTAGAAGTATATATTGCCAGCACTCATGTATGCTGCACCATAACAATCCTGCACAAGTGTTTTCTTGTAAAAGCATCAATTATTGTTCTCAAACCCTTACTCATCTAAATTAGTTCCTGCAATACTTTTCTTGTTAAAAAAATTTTAATTAGTCATAAAAAGCTTCTGTTTTCAAACAATGTAAGAAATAAGATACAGTTGGTTATGAGATCACAGGAGCACTATAATAATGAAGCAGTACTTTGAAGGAGATAAACCAAAATTATGTATTATATTTAAATTACTAAATTAAATTTTGTTAAGCTAAGTTCAGTTTCTTTATGGGTAGCCCTTGTATTAATTATTTATATATTATTATTAATTATTTTCATTTATTTTACAGCTGATATTCATGGTGCTCAAAATTAAAAAATGATTGATTTATTTTGTGGTAAATATAAATTATTAATGGTGAAGAAACTCACCAGAAGTGAGTTATTAGAATCGCATTAAACTTATAAATAGAATTCCAGTTTACTATTTAAAAATAAATAAAAATTTCCCTGAAGTAAGTATTCAGTGTATCTTAAAACACTATTTTTAGTATTATTGTAGTTAAATAATTAAGCTTTATTGCTTCATAATAATGTAAAATGTGAATTATAATATTTTTTGAAAAAATTAAATTGCATTCTATCACTGCAATTATGTATACTGTAAAACGTTTTTGTTAATTTATTATTTTTTGTAAATAATATAGTGTTTAAAATTATTGTTTTATGTAGGCCTAATGTATGATTAATAATAATTAAGTTTTGTTTTTTAAATTTTATTGCCTCATTAAATTTTGATCCTGTTGAAATAAATTGGAGATCGATAGTAAGCATTATGGCAATGAAATTATAGATACTGTAAATCAGACTGAACATACTAATAAGAATATTTTATAGATAATGTAAGTTTGTCAAAGGGAGACGTAAACCAGCACAACAGATTCTTGAGAGAATGCAAATTAATATTGTTTTTCAAGGCTACTTTAGTTAAAGCCTATTGTAAGTTTTTTAACTTGAAAAATTTCCGCAGAGCTGAAAATGCTGTTTGAATGTAATTTGATAAAATTGGTAGACCCAAACATAAAAAACTTATTACAAAGGAAATTGAGTTGATGAATAACAGGTGAGGAAAAATTAAATGTTACAAACCTAATATTAATTTTACAATTGTTTTTCACAACTTTTCATACAAATATTAAAATGTAAACTTCATTTAAATACAGGTGTTACTGACATAAAAACTTAAAAATTACCTATGAACTGTTATGTTAAATAACAATATGTTTAAAACATATAGATTCTACACTAAGTGACATTTCCAAACCCCCACTCAAACAAATGGACCAGGTTTTACCTGTAGTTAATACATTTTTTCACCAACCTTCTTCAGCAATTAAGCTGTTTAACTTAAAAATAAAATTCAAATTAAATTAAAAAAATAAAGTATAATTTTATACTTTATAAGAGCTTAGCAGTTACTTCACTACTCCAAGTCCATCAATTTCTTTGCATATCCATCTTATTCCAGTTTTTCTTTGAAGGATTAGTTGCAACAATTTATACCCTTTAACTGTTTTATGTCACAGCAAAAATATTTTAAGTTTTCTTATATTTGACATGAACTTCAGAAGTTCTAACAATTATTTCAGATGCTTCTGAATTCTTCCACAATAACTTGAATATTCAGTGCTATTGTCATACTTAAAAGGCTCTAATTTCTCTATAAATTTCCATGCAACAAGAAATCGGAAAATACATAATAATTTATATATCCCCTTCTAAGTGAGGTAATATTTATAAAGCATTGTTTTTCAAGAGGCAGGGTTCATTAATTCATTCATTTATATTATTTATTCTTTTCTTCCTTAAAGCTATAACAAGTCAGGCATCTAAGGTACAGAAGTATTAGGTCGCAGTTCTTTTCTTTTAGAGACTACATGCATGTACAGTTTCTGTAATGAATAGAATGGAGGTATCATAATTAAACTGAATGTCAGTGTAAGTTTCAGTAAATCTTCATACTGATGTATACCAATATATTCAGAGTAATAAAAGTATAATGGGAAATTACTACTCGCTTTCACAGCTAAGCCTGGAATAAGATGTTTACTTAATGTTTCTTCTGTTTTGCCTGCAACCATTTCATTATGGTACTTCAAAAGAAATTCAAATTAATTAAATATTATTTAACAATCTTTGATTTTATAACTGCACTTGCTAATAAAAAGTGTTTAAGGTACACATTTCACAAACGTCACTAAAGGTGCATATATTTAATATTCATCAAATAAATATAAATTTTTCAAACCCAAATTCTTTATCTTATTTAAATATATTCTTTCTAATTTATACAATTACAATTTTTTTTCTGATTTTTTTGTTTCTGTATTAAATGGATAAAACCGTACTATTTAAAAATATTTCTCCAGTACTTAAATGTATATCTTGATCATTTCACAGATGTATTTCTTAAATCTAATGTAACTGTTTTTAATAAACAGGTTTTTCTAAAACATATATCTTTTCATATGTAGCAGTTTTCCTTATCATTATAAGACTGTTTTTATTACCATTTTAAATTTCTATATTAATAAACACGAGTACACAAAAAACATAAACATTTTTTACTGATTATTAATTATATTTTAAAAATTAAATATCTTTGTACACTTTTTAATTTGCATTATTCACCTAGTTAACAAAATATCTGTTTGTGCTTGACTTTTTTTATAAATTTCAGATGTATGAATATCCATGAACTTATCTGTAAAGAAAGGTTTTCTCAGATCAAGGGTTTTAACTTTATGTTACATATTTGTATTTATTTTACAGAAAATGATTTTAATCATTTTGTATTTATTCAGTTACAGAAAATGAATTATTAATAATAAAATTTCAACCATTAGACAAATTATTATAGGATTTCATTGTATGTTGTGCGTTTACTCATGAACATACTCTTACGGTCATATAATTTGGGCTACGTTTACTATTAAACTTATTTTGAATGTAAATTCATACAAAAACTGCAAATAATGGCTGATTTTGATCATTCATTTATTCTTACTACACATAATGACTACACATAATGCGGGGTAATTCTAGAAATTGGTGAATGCTTGCAATTGTCAAGAGTTGATTCATGGTTTTGGATGTGCAGTAATATTTTGAGTTTTTTAGATCAACTTTGACTTAAATGCCCAATGTGAGTGGCAGTCTCATATTAGTCACTTAAATTTAGCTATAAATGTAGTCCATATTCTCCGACCATAATAACATTTTTATTAGGAAGTTGTTTGAACAAAGCTTATTGCTAAAATATAAGAAATCTGTAATCACAAGTCAGATTAATTTTAAGATTTTAAAAATGATTGTCAAAAATAAATAATTTTTAGCATTAAAAACATTATAAAGGAATTTCTACAATCTTAAAATATGAGGTATAATAATTTAATTCTAGAATGTATTTGTAAAAAGTCATACATTTTAACTATAAATTAGTGGTTACCATTACCTCTGAAGTACCCCCTTGTATACACACTGGTTTAAACAGTTTCCATTACTGGAACTTTTTTCTTGCTATTCTTTTGTGTTCATGTTTCACATAATTTTTTCAGAACACTCCCAATATGCCATTTTCAACAACTTCAGCAATTTCATTAGCAGTTTATGGAAAATAATTTACATTAATGTGATCTTGTAAATTTCAACTACTCACTTTTACATCAAAATTTATGTACAGATCTTTACTTTTTTTGCAATAGCCGGCCAAAAAATGTCAACTTAAGATCTACACAGACATTAGTTGAAAATGAGTGAGTACTCACATGATTCCAACCAAATCATCAAACTATATTAAAGAAAGCAGTTGTCATGGTAATTAAACTATCGCTCTCAAATAGAGTATTAAGAAGCTGTATATTTTAATCATTTGTTTATTATCTTCTATTTAGATTTCTTAAAATTGCTGCCATGAACCTGTTTTATTTAAAAATGTTAATCCTTTTTACTTGTATTTAATATTACTAATCCAGCCTTTCTACTGATACATTAGTTAGCAAAGTTTATTTGTATTATATTTTTTTTATAATCTAAACATAGTATCTTACTACTCTGTTTATAAACATATTACATTGTTTATAATATTCTGTTATATACAGTATATTCCATGAAACTGATTACAGTATCAATAAACACTACAAAATTGTGTAATTAAATAGAATTTCCTCAATTGAAAAGCACCTTTAGATCCTTTTTGCAGATCATTATTTAAAACTGGAGAACTGAAAAAAAGCCAGTCACGTGATTGTTGGCAAAAAATAATATTAATGATAAATAAAATTTGAAACGTCTCCATGATTTCCTGAAAACTAGGTTAAAGAAATGCTATAACATTAAGACCCCATGTTTGTTATCACCAATTCATATTACTAGTTACTGTTTCCTGCCTAGGATGTGAGATAAATTTTCTAAAATGTTTGTTTAGATTCTAATGATGTAGGTAAACAAATATATAGTAATAACATATACATGTTTAAAAATTACCTTTATTTTGTTTTTTATAGAATCATAGATTATAGATTATTATTTTAAGTTATTATTCAGCTGACAGATTGATAAGATATAATACCAAAATAGTAAAATAATGTGGAAAATTTGTACTGTTATAAATAGCATGATTAATAGCTTATAATTTTTTTTTTTAAATTTGTATGCTGTATGATTTTTTGTACATAAGGAGGACACATATTAGAATTATTGTAAGGAAATCAAAAATTTTTACTTACTTGGTAATTATAAAGACATTTAAACTAACCTGTGTATCACACCTGAGGTGAAATATAGCTTATAATATTGATGTATACTTTACATATGTTACAAAATAACAACAAAATTGAAGTAATATTACAAATCTATAAATAAAAATGAAAATAAACAATATAGAAATGTAACATGTTAGAAAAGTTCTTATAGTTTAAGGTACAAGGTATGGATACACTGTTTTCACAGTGTAAATGCATTTGTATTCAGTGAGATATAGTGAAATAAAATAAGTAAAAATATTTTATGTCTAAAGATCATTGCAATAAATGTTTCTTGTTGATCGTATTTTTATGCAGATCATCCTTTTTTCATATTTTATATTCATATCAAAACATTTAAAATGTGTACAAAGCCAAATTAAATTTATTGGAATGATGACTTTTGACATGTAAATAAAGAGGAATGGAATGAAAAATTTTCATCAAAATGAGATTACTTTTACCTAATTTATCCTAGATTATTCTTGTTCTCTTATTCATATGTAAATAAGTATATTACATATATAAATTATATTATTAAGCATCCTATGGTATGCTATAATGTAAAGGAAAATATTTAAGCTTTCTAATGTAAATACTCTGTAAATAATTTTGAACCTAATATTTGTCTTTGATCTGTATATTCTATAAATAATATTATCGATATTAATAAATTTTTAGTTCCTTAACAAACTGTACATTATAGTATTAATATATCTTGATCTTACTATATTTCAACAAGAGACTTATTTATTTTACTGTAAACCCAATATCAATCTTATAATAATAATTACTATTTTTTAGCATTTTTTTTTATGATTTGTAAAACATTTAAAGAAATGAAAAAATTGTATATATTTTATTTAACAGAGAGATTTTTGTATTAAAATTTTTTACATTATGTTATAAAATTGAAAACCAATTTGTGCATAATAAACTACAGAACTTGTGTCATTAATGATTCCTGATAAATCCAAATGATTATTTATTAAAATTAATAAAATAAAGAAAGACTACCAAGTATATTTTGAAACATTAGCAGCATAATTGTGGCATATCTAGAAACCTGTGAACTCTCTTAACTAAATATACGTAATTGAATACTGTTTTCAGTATTTATAAGGGATCATTACACTTATATATTTGTATGTAATAAATCAGTATCAAGAGGTTTTTCCTTCTGTTGATTAATTTGAAGAGATTATCAATTTTTAGATTTCATGCTGTAATTAAACAGGTATTCAATTAATGACATGGCAATGACTTCATATAATTTTTTTTTATTGTAAGATAAATACAGACTAATTTCTACTAATGTTAACTAAATACCAACTGTTATGTGATACTGTTGATGGCGGAAACTAAATAACATTTGCCATTGGCTAGGTAATTTAGAATAAAAGATCTTAGGTGAATTGTGTGTAGAAGTATAAATACTGTAAATAAATATTTTCCTCTAATCAGTACATAATAATAATTATGTAGATCACATCAAGATAAATTAAAAATACAAAAAAAAGTTAAAAATAGATGTGAAATATTTAAGAACAAAAATAAAACATTTAAATAAAATCCACATTAAATATTTGAATACAAACGAAAAATTTCTGCACAATTTTACTAGCTATAATGCTAGTTACTTTTTAATAATTATTATTCCTTCTTCATACTAGATACCTCTCAAATAATAACCTAAATTCAATTCTTTAGTCTTGAACAACTATTTTCATACATTATGTAATCAGTGTTTTCTTTCATTTTTTTAATTTTATGAATGTTAACATCTTCACCATTATAATATTTATAAAATCATAAAATATGTTTAAAAAAAAAATACGCTTAAAAGTTTCATTGACATAAATGCAATATAATGTTTGACATATATTAATTAATTGTTCTAAATAGCAACCAAACTGAATTAAGAAAAAAAAATATTTGAACTAAGGCAAAATCTAAAAAGATGTATGTATTTAAAATCAAAAAACTGATTGTTGAGTTTTTTTTTGGAGGAGGGTACAAAGTACTGTCAGTGTATCAGTATAATCAAATTAGTAATAAACCTAAGAATATTTTATTTCTATACATATATGACTTTGTATCATATGCTAAAAATGTATTTAATTCATTAAAGTACATGATGATGAATGAAAGTAGATTATGTTTAAAAATAATTTAGTATAAAATATATTTCAGGAAATATATAAAAAAAGGTATATGGAAATAATCAGTCATCAATCTCAAACATTAAAACATTTTCAGTATTTTACTATAATGGTTTTTCTACATCTGGAAACCAGCAGCAAGGTTGTTTGACATGAGTTCTATGAAAATATTCTTTTACCATTAAATGTAACGTTAATTATACTAGCAAATGATAAACCATATCATTAAATATTTATTATTGTATAATGAAAAATTAAAGATTCTACTTCATTTAGTTTAATAATAATTAGCATATTCACAGTGAATGATGTACTTATGTACACTACTGTTTTCTGTTAGGAAGGGATTGCTGATTGAAATTTTACACTCTCTGTAATGCATCATGATAATTTTGGACAGCAACTATTCTATGCAACGTAAATTATATTACAGACTCAGCATATGCTAGCATTCTTATACGGGTGCACAGAGTACTGTTTATGAATTTACATTCTGCTTTTTATTTATTGAGATTTTTTACTTTTAATGTGTATTATTGTTACATATTTTATAATTACACAATAATATTATATTTTTATTAAATTTTCATTGTCATTTATAGAGTATCTTAATGGTAGAATAATGTTAAATCTCTCTTATAACTATGTATATTAAAACCAGATTATGTGAAATTGATGCAAATATCAATAAATGCAGAACTGATATATAACTTGCTGCAGTTCTATCTAATATAACATACTACAGGTTACTATTATATTAACTGCTTTATACTTTCAAAGTTTGTACAATATTTATTTTTTTATTATTATGGAAAGGTTTTTTTTTATATGTATTAGATTGATTTAAAAATTGAAAGCATAAATTACAAGTTGCTATGTAAAGTTGCATTTGTAAAGTTCTTTATTATATTATTTTCATTTTTTTAATACAGAAAATTATTTTTATTTAATTAATTTAAAAAAAGAGATTTTCAGCACTTCCTGGAAGATTGGCAAAAATAATATATAGGGAATGCGTTATTATATAAATCTTAACGAAAATGAAAACCATTCTAATATTCTCTTCCATGTAGAAAAATGAACATGATGTTTTGTGGTTTATAATGATCAGTTTTGTATGTAATGTGTATTATGTACAAAACTTTTATTGCATTATTTCAGTTTTTAGCGTAGCTTACTAGTCAAATCAGTTTTATTGGAAACTCCTTACTGTTTTTAGTTGTGTTAGTTAACAAGTTTTTCTTTTCCATTTTTCTCTTTTTGTATGAATGTACATGTTTGGAGTAATAGTTAAATGTAATTTTAGTATTTATTATATTTTAGCATTAATCATTGTTACTAGTTTTATCCTAAGTATACTTACATTTTGTATAATTGGTCTGTTAAGTAGCTATTTATGTAATTAGTATTATTACTCTATAACCTATTTTTTATATGTTGAATTTAGTTGTACTTGGTTTCTTTTTTAATTTTTTTTTAGGAATCAAAAATATTCTTTAAAACTGTAACACTTCTGGTTGTTTTTTAGAATATTTTAACAAACTTTAGAAGTGTAATTTTTAAGTTAACTCTACCAAGTTACCTTGAGATACATTTTCAATTTAGATTTTCTTCAAGAACTTATAATATACTTTTATGTATATATCTTTTATTTCATTTACATTCACATTCAGTTGAAAATTCTAAATGAGTTCCACTACATATTTCCTTATGTTCCATGTTTATTACCAAGAAATCTTAATCTCTTTTGACTTTTTTCCAACTTTTTTATGTCATTTCTCTATAGAGTTTGTTTACTGTTTGGTTTAGGCATACATATTTGGAGTTTTCCCTCAGTTATGTTCATATTACTATTATTATTATTATTATTTTTAGTGTTAAGTTTATTATTTTATTTCCATAGATGAAAAATTGATTTCAAGTTCATTTCATTTTGCCTAGTTTAGTGATTGTGAGACTGTTGATAGTAATGTGTTGCATCTGTTTAATGTCATAACATAATTAATTACATTATTCTATTAATATTATTATTATTTTCTATCAAATGAAATTTCCAATATAAAAACTATAACTATTTTTAAGTAATTACTGTGTTATATTTGCAGGTTTTAGATTATATTCTTATTTTTAATTAAAAAAAACTTTAAACAAGTCAACAACTTATGAATTGTAAACAAAATAAAATAAATAAACTCTATGGAAATTGTAACAAATGATATTCTCCTCTAAATGGGGGTTAAACTATTGAATTTTAATTATTAAAATGATGGAATTTTCCTTTAAACTGTATATTACATGGCCAGTGATGTTTAATAGTAATAAATCTCTTGTAAGGTGCAAAAAGTAGTTTTTTTACATTAAAAAATATCAAAGCTGTATTAATGCAAAAAGGAAAACTTTTGATAATTTTATTGTTTCATTGCAAATTTTTGAAGTCAATGTCTTTAAAGGTTAGCAAGTTGTTGGCAATTGTTTTTAATTTGTTGCCACTTCTAAAAGTTAAACCTAATGATGAATTTTTATTTTTTATTTTTTTAGTTTATTTTAAGAATTTGTTTTATGTTTTATTTAACTTCAATCATAGTAAGCTAATCTTTAAAAAATATAAATTCATATTAACTTTGAAGTTAAATTTTCTTCTGAATTAATTAAAAATTTTATTAAGAGAAAATTAGTTTATAATCGTATTCTGTCTGTTACAGAAGAAAATGAAATTTAATGTGCAGCAATATATTTGAAATAAGAAAAATTTCACATAATTGCTTATAAAATTTCTTATAATTGTTTTTGTTTCTTAATCAGTTATTTAATTACTATTTTATCTGCTTCACTCCAGCAACTAAAGGCTGATGCCCAGTCACAGCTATCCATCCCCTTTTTTATGATGAAAAATATCTTTTTTTAATGCTGCAGGAATATGAATTTTTTTTAACCTAAGTTTTCTGAATTTTTTAAGTTTTTTAACTAATTTTCTTGAATTTTGCATGAAAATATTTTGAATATCAGAGTAAAATTATTCAATATGTATAAATAACGATGACAAAGTATTACTTAACATGATGATGACAAAAAATTGAAGACTATCTCCAAATCATCTGTATGTAAAATGGCATTTTTTTTCATTAATAATAATATTTCCTTAAGTTTTCTTAAAAATTTACAAAGAATTCATCAGAGGAACTTTTTCAAAAAATAGAATCATCAAAGGTAGCAGCCAGTTTGGTGTTAGTTATGACTGAACAAATGTAAAATAGCTTATGTGAAAAATTGAGAGAACCATACCCTTTTTTGAAATCAGCCAAAAAACTATACTCGTAGAGTTAAATTAATTTTCTGATACAAAATTATTAAAGGAAAATCTATAATTTATTTATTATACGTTTATCATTAAGAAATGTAATTAATTAATAAGAACTAACTTAAAAGATAAAATACTTTTTTTTTTTAAGAAAACTACTTAAATAATACTATAAAGTGCATGCATGTGTGTTTAAATCATATTAATGTAATTGATACTCATGATTATTAAATGTGTTGTTAAGTTTCGTGACATTCATAAGTACTCTGCTTCTTTACTGTTAGAAACAAATTTTATAAATGTAAACTATTTACATTAATTTAGTTAACTAATAGTATTTATAGTTATCTATATATGTTAATAATAATATAATTGGAATTATAAAATAGTCTTTTTATTGTAAAGAAACAAATATAAAAAGTGTATATAAAAAAATTAATGTAAAAAAATTAAAAAAGAAATCATCTTGTAAAAGTAGATGTTTAAATTGTATATTGCTAAATTGCATTAATTTGTATTTTGTAAATAATAAATCTTCGAGTGATATTATTTCTGGATAATAGAATCTAAAAACTAAGAATTAGTGTTTTTGTACATTTTATAAAGAGAAAAATTTTATTTCTATTGTTATGTATAAAAACTAAGTCTTCAATGATGTAAATAATGTGTACCATAATTTTATAAAATGAATATTATGGATTTATGCTGTTTTTCTTTTATTGTAATATACACAAAATTTACCTAATAAACCATTCTTTATTTCTCGTATGAAATTATTTACAAACAGCTAAAGTATAAGCATCTATAGAAATATATCTCATGGATTTGAAACTGTGTTTGTGATTCATTGTTACAAACTCTGATTAGTTACGTTTGCTATTAATTTCTTTGTTTACATCAACTCTTACAATTCTGTCATAAAGGTAAGCTTTACTCAGGTAAAATGTGAATCAGTTCTTTATATCTTACAATAACAATTTGTGGTTTATAGAAAAGTTAAACAATTTTTACGTAATTGCTAAGGTATTAATGTATTACTGGTACTAATATTAATGTGATACTGGAAAAAGTAAAATAATTTTATTTATATACTGACACATTTGAGAAGTATAGTAGTCTAGTACATTAATAAAATGTCATTTTAAAACAGCAACATAATGCACAGTATGGTGATTATGTTACATGAGAGAAGGAGGCTCCAAGAGTATGCCATTGTGCTTGTTGACTGGGAGGGGGGGTTTGACTGCTTGTGACAAGCTGGATACAGCTTGTTTCTAGCTCAGAACAGAAGGGGGCAGCTTTCTGAATTTATCTTCTTTCATGGGGGAAGGATAGTCCATGAGAGTGGGGGTGCTATGCAATAATACACAATAACAAAAGGAAGAATAAATATTTATTAAAAAAAATTTATTTTGTAACAATAATTTGCAAGGATAAAATGCAAATTGTCTAAATACAGCTTCAACTAATTTCTCCTTGTTAGCTAAAATCCATGGTCAGTGAATGCTTAACATAGCTAACTCAACCTGCTTTCACCAACGGTGCTTCTTGACCATGTTTTAATTTGATGAAGGGAGCTAAATGAATGCTTGACAGTACTTGTTATGCAGGGCTGTGAAATCAATATTAGCAGAGCCTTTCTAATAGTCGGAAAAATGATTTGCTCTTTTATAAAACCTCAATTAAATCTAGTGCTTCCCGTACCTCATTCCACATTTTGAACCACAATTCCGTTTCTCCTTCTCTCTTTTTCTGTTTAGCCTTCAGAACCATTGTAAGGTATTATTTCAGATAATGATACGTATGACTGTAAATGAAATCTAGTCTTGTACAGTGTCAGGTCGACCATTCCTAAGATTTATGGTTAGTTGAAACCCAGCCACCAAAAGATTCATGGTCTAGTATTCAAATCCGTATAAAACTACCTTACTAGAATTTGAACCTTAGAACTCTCAACTTCGAAATCAGCTAATTTGCGATGACGAGTTCACCACTAAACCACCCCAGTGGGTTCCTCTTTCTCCTTCAATGCCTTCTAAATTGAAGGCATTACAGGAGAATAGTACTCTGATAAACTTGACTGAAAATTTGCTTGGTTCTTTGGCTAATACTGAACAAACTTTATACACAAATAGGTTTTATACTAGCCCAACATTAGTTGAAGAGTTGGAGAATGTAAAGAGAGGTTTAGTTGGATACTAGTGTAGATTTGCTATAAAACCAAATACATTGCAGCATGAACAGTAAGTCTTCTACAGAAAGGGTAATATTCTCACTTTACAGTGGAAAGATAAAAAATGTTGTTTTTTTATGAGTTCCACTAAGCATAGTGCTAAAATCATAACATATAATGGCAATATTTGTAACAAATATATATTCTGAATATGACCGAAATCGGACCACAAATAATTTTTTTTTGTAATATCTCAACCCCACCATCATGTAGGAAGTCATGTTTTGCAAAAATATCTCGTTTCTTGTAACAAATGTTTATTCTAAATATGAACGAAATCGGAACACAAATAATTTTTTTTTTTAATATCTCGACCATGATCTAGGAAGTCCATGTTTTGCAAAAATATCTCGCTTCTTGTAACAAATATATATTCTGAATGTGAATGAAATCGGGCCATAAACAAATCACGCATAAGAATAAATTTTCAATAACATGAAATTTTGAATCTGAAGCTATGACTTTATGTTACATATCACCGTCAAAGCTTGTCAAATCCATTCTGAGATACCGTCCTAAAACTATTTTTTATACGTTAGTGCGTTTAATTTAACAGGTGTTTTAAAATATTTTTTATTTTCCACTTTTCAGTCTTGTTAAGTTTATAGTTTACAGCTTCGCTAGCGCTCAGGTTTGAGCGTATTTAGCGAAAGATCAGATCGGATCGGTACGTTTTACGTCGGGTGAGTGCAATCAAAACGTAGGGCTAAACGAATTAATTTCCGGATAACCAAGATCCAGTCGATCAAGTGTGTACCAGATTCGTTAAACAGTTAGCGTTCGACCTACCGATACCTACGCCGTTTGAAACGTAAAAATCGAACGAGCGGTTGCCGAGATATTACGGTGGTACCCCATCGCACCTCCTCCCTAATTCCCGAACGGCGTCCCGGGGGCACTTGAAAATATTATCAACTGACGGGAACCACTGGGAGCGGATGGGGTTGAGAAAATTTATCAGAGCGCTAGGAGCGACCGTTTTCGAAATTTGTGATTTTCTTCCAAAAATTCTGATGCTGTTAAAAAGTACTAAATTTTTCCAAAACTTCAATATATATATATATATATATATATATATATATTAATATAACAAGAATACACCTGACCACCAAGAGACACGTACTAACGAATCGGGATTTTTTCATGAAAAATGAAATATATATTAGTATACTACGACCATCTTGTGACGTTTTACAAATATATATATGTGATTGTGTGTGTGTGTGAATTAATTTTTTTTCTCTAATTATTATAGTCCCACTGTTAGTATGTGACGGCACACCTACCATACAATATTTATACTCGTATATATATTTGAATATCTGTGTGTGTGTGTGAATAAAAATTTAGACGTACCTCGAGGATGTTTCTGGTCGACGTGGCGTTTGTAACGGAAAGCGCGACCCGCCACTCCAGGACCCCGACGGGGCTCGTGCACCAGGAGGCGGCGTGTGCGCATGTGTTCGCGTGCGTGCGTTGACGGAGTGGCACGGAGATGTTTAGCGTTCGACTGAAGAATCGACCGACCGTCGCGGACGTACCTCGAGGATGACCCTGGTCGTCGTGGCGTTTGCACCGGGAGGCAACGATTGCGAAATTTTTTTTAAGATTCCCACCACTCTGTCAACCAATCAGAGTGTGCGATGCGGGGGCACCCTCATCCATTCTGTTAAAGAAAAAACCGTTACATTTTACGCGCAAAAACTACCACACCCAATAAATGCATTTTGTGTTAAACACTCTCCTCACCGTTCGCGAATATAATTCGACAACAGATGGTGAATCTGACGTCGGATTAGAAATAATGAAGATGGACAACTGAATATAAAAATAGGAAAAGATTATGGAGGCAGAAGAATTCTGTTATTTGGGAAGTAGAATTACTGAAGATGGACGAAGCAGGAGCCATATAAAATGCCGAATAGCACTGGCGAAACGAGCTTTAATCAGAAATGACAGTTAGAGTCATTTTAGAATCTGTTGTTGTCAGGTCAAAGTGCATCAGAAATGTAAAAGGCCTCACTCGCTGCCGAATGCGGATCAGAGCAGAGAGAAGGGTATGTTTTTATTAGAGGCTTACTAACTTTGTAAATGTGCTACTTGATTTTTAAGTAAATCAAGACGACTTTAAGTAAATTGAACTGTAGAACAAAACTGACGTTGTTGCAGTCAACACTTGTTTTGTTAGCAGGAGGATAGCATTTTTGGAGTTTAGAGACACGATCAAAAATAATTTGAGAGCATCGTCTAATTGAAGTTAGATATAGGGAGAATTTTTGTATGAAATCTTCGGTGTTAGCAAAGGCCGGACTTAATGTATCCCATTTAATAATAAATATTATGTCTGGAAATTAATTTATAACAAAATTCATTTTATATTTAGCAATTTTCACTGATATTAATTAACAAATTAATATCTTATTCTGTCTTAGAGAACATAATATTACCAAATATTTTTTGTTAACTGAAAAAAAATAAATATCGGTGAAAAAAACAAAAGTTCATTTCTGTAAATTACTATTAAAAAAAAACTTCTGTTAATTTTGGACTACATCGGCAATTCTGATGACGTAATTTGTTTTTATAAAATAATATTTTAATACAGGTAAAGGCAAAAAAAAAAATGTTTTTAAATTAGTCGCTTCTTTTTATTTTAAATTTATATTTATATTTTAAAGTGATTATTTATTCAAAATTACTAAGAAGTTATGTCTGAGGGATTCATTAGAACGATTAAACAACTGTAATACTATAGACGAATCAGAAACACAGAAACGTAATTAACTTGTTTTTCAATTCTATTGTTTATTGTTTTAACTGTGCACGGATTACGATACGTCATGAGGGAGCGCTTGAGTCTCTAGCGACTACAGAACTCCGATATGATTGACCAATCAGAGACACAGAACAGTCAGTAATTTAGTTGTTTTTGAATCTAACGTCATACGCAGTAAAAGACCGTCGTATACTTTCAGTTGCGTCGTATCCGTCCGTGAATGTGTGCATGTCGATCGTGTGGAACTGAACAATCTTCTATAAACCACACAATTTAGGACATTATTTTAAGTGAGGAACATTTATTTTATTGTATGCAACATAGATTTATCTTTTTTTATATATCGGTTTTAAATTAAATATTTCTTTCTTAATTTACAGTTTAATGAAAATTAAAATTTAACGTGGTTTCTTAAAGCACGTTGTTACAATTTACTTGTTGAACTTTTTTACATGTAATTTTGTTTCTTAATTTAATATCTAATTTTAATTTTGATCTATTTTTTAATTTAATATCTATTATAGATAAATAATAATCTTACATTTTACAAAATTTGTTTTATTAAAAAAAAAAAAAACAGGGGTGATGCAACCTTTTTTTGAAATGGATATATCAATATGACTAAATTTTTATAAACTTAATTACTGTAGAATTTTATGTAGGAACTAAAATGAATTTTATTCAAAAAAATGCTATAAAATGTATTAAAATTTTCAATAATTTTATAGGAATTGCCTAATTTTTATATTGCATCTGGATACATTATTTGGATAAATAGTAAATGTAATTTATCAGTACAGAATAGACATGTTTTATCTTGCGCTTTGTTACCTTTGTTTACTGAAAATAAGTACAATGAATATCTCCCAGGAACTATCAAATTTTATAGTTTGATGTATCGAATACTTTAATTATTTATTATTGCTGAAACAGGAAATATTTTTTAGAAACTGTATTAAGAGAATAGTTTGTATTTTGAATTAGGAAAAAATAATGTGCACTTTTATATCATATTTAAAATATACTTATTCCTTTTTAGTTTTTTTAGATCATAATAATTGTGTTATCTCCCCACCAGAACAATCAGAATCTTCTTTCATACAAAATCATTGAACCAAATCTTCTTGCACATCCACACATTTTCACATCTACTTGTTTAATTTCTTTTTTCTGTAATTCTCTAGAATTACAGAAAGAATTACTATTTCTAGAATTTAATTCTAGGAATAAAAGCCAATTATTACTTCTACAAATATTTTCCATTATTGAATATATATTCTTCATTTATTTCTCAAGAGTTTATAATAATAAGAAATTATCTTTTATTTATTAAAATTAATTTAAAATTTATTTTTGTTTCCTATGTTTCTAAATTTTTCCTGGACGTCAGTTGTAGTTAACTGCATTCATTTCTGGGTCTCTCGATTGTAACCTGATAAAGAAATCTTTTGTAAAGCTGTTTTATTGTGTAATCAACCAATCCTGTTTCAAATTTTTGCCTGAATTTATTTTTATATTTTAGTTCACTAATAAAATATCAACAGAATATTCTAATCCAAATAAAACTTGTTCTAATCCATTTTTAATATTTTCATTTGATCCATTACCATGTTTAGTGAATTGCCAACTGGCACACAAATTTCTGAATACTGTTAATACAATCAAAAAAGTTTAATCATATTTTTTAATTATTTTCAAGCAGGTGCAAATTTTTTATTTTTCTGATTATACAGGAGACTAGGTAGAAAGAAAAATAAGGGCATAATTTTTTTAATTACTCATTTTTCTTCTAAATGAATTTTAGTCTACGTTTTAATATATTTTTTATGTAATTCTTAACTTTGTTAGGTTAGGTACTTTGGTGGTTAAGGCACTGATGTCCTACACCTCCCTTGTCACTACATTCATATCAGAAAGTTGGCCAATTATTTCAAATAATTTCTTCATTGAAATCATTTACAATTTTTTACTCTGCTTTTTCTTTTCAATTACAGTTATTTTACTTAATTCATTTAATTATGTATAGCCGTTAGTAAAACTTCATACAGGAAGAAAAATACAATCCCAGTTTATATTCATGCCTTTAAGCAAGTAGTCAAATGACCATATACTGTAAAAGTTCCATTTATTTTCATAAGTAGTACACTGTAATATTGTTCTTTATGTGAATTTTTTTTTTTTTAATGTAATGTAAACAATACAAATTTTCAAAAATGTTAATAAGCATTATTTTCCTAACCTTTTAATTAAACATTTAACTTTAACCTCTTTGGAGAGAGATAAATGTTTTTACTACGTATATTTCATATACAAATTATGTTTATATGGTTTTGTTGGCTCATACACAGTAATTTGAATAATATACATAAAATAATAAGGTAGTTTGTAATTGCATGTACTTGTTATGTAGCTAGTAATTTCATGCATTTTTATGTAGCTTGTAATTGCATGTTCTTTTTATGTAGCTTAGATATATAACTGTTTTATCATAAAAAATTATTTTACTAACATTGACTAACTTACTAACATTAATTATACTAATTTAAGTTTTGTTGATGGGTATTTTATGTATATCATTCATTCTGTTGTATTTGAGCTGAATATCTAAATTTAAATATAATATAAATTGATTTCAAGTATTAAATTAGAACTTTGTCTTCAAAGAGGTTAAACAATAATATAACTGATTTTAAGGAACACTTTTAGCTTTCATTTAAAAAGATCTTCTATCTCACCCTAACCATCTAATGTTACATAAATCTATTTCTGACATCATCAAACAGTATTTGAAAGTATACTGGTCTTCTGCAGAGAATCATCAAGGAACTATTACAGTATATCAGTCAGGAATCATTTTAGTTTTATTTAAAAGGCCCATCACTATTACCGTTGATAATTTTTACAGGAATGTTAAACCTAAAAATACACTACATTAAACCTTTCTTACGAGCAAACTATATATTATAAATCCCCTGGTTTTAGTCTTCTACAGTATGTCATATCTTGCCTGGTAGTTATCCACTGAAATTATTAGTTTATTTCTATAAATGTATATTTTTTATAAACCATTTTCCAAAACCATGTAAAACTGAAATCGAGCACATTCTCTTTTCTTATACAAGATTAGAATTTGTGATTAATTGGTACCTGTCACCTGTTATTAATCATTTTGCACCTCCCACTGTTCACATATAGAATTTAATTGTAATTATATTTCATATTGTTGAAAAAAGACCTCGTTATGGATTACTGAATAATAAGATTTAATTTTTTTCTATAATCCTACAGATAAAGGTAACTTCAATATTGCATTAAGTATTTTCAAAATTTAATACCCCCTTTTCACTTGGATCGTCAACAATCACAACCTGATTCCATTTGCTATTCATTAGTAACTTTACCTTTTTTCAATAATATAAATTATAGACTTTTGTTTTTTTTAATTCCAACTGGGATTGACCATATTATGCTGTAAAAATGCATTCTTAAGAGAATCTTAAAAGGGGTAATTAAGAGGTCTGGATGGTAATGCATAGATCTGCACAAGTGCAAAAGGGAAAGAAAGAAATATGGAAAATAAAAGTAAATTCATTATGATTAAAAACTCTCTGAGTAACTGATTTCTTTGAAAAAGCTTGTATTTTAATATTGAAAATAATAGAAAAATTCCGTAAGTTATATTTCATCAAATCAATCAAATTTTTCTGTTGAAATTATAAAACAAAAATGTTATGGTTAATTCATATATTTCCCTAGTTCAATCTTCTAATTTGGTTTTTCATTTTTAGAAGTACAGTTTCAAATAATGTTATTGTAAAAATACACATATTAGAGTATAGCTAGCAAATCTGATATGCTGTGACACAGTTCGGGGTGTATTATTTTAGATTCTTGCTTCACACGAAGCAAATCTTATATGCTATGGCAGTTCTGGGTATATTATTTCAACTTTTTCCTTAATGGGTAGGAGATTCGATGTGCTCTTGCACAGTTCAGGGTGTATTATTCACATCATGGCTTATCAGGTACCAAATATGAAACACAGTAATTTTCTAATTATAATTCTTGATTACATATTGAAAATGTAAATATCTATGTTGTATGCAATGAATAGTTCTTGTGCCGGGTTCATAAAGCATTCGTACCGCGTCAATCGTGTCGCGCCCGTATTTCATCATCCCGATAACGTTCATCGGGTTTCAGTTGGGAGGGGTGTTGTGTCTATATAATGGGGGGTGATATATAAATATGTTAAAGTTAGAAATAGTTTATTCATAATATTTATAGTTATTCTATGTTTATTATGTTTCTTTGTCTTTTCAGCTCATCACTTCACTACCAGTGGCTGAAGTCCTCCTTATAACTCAATTTAAATTCATAAAAAATTAAATTTTATAATTTAAATTTATATTTTAATTTTAAATTTAATCGCATAAAAATTCCTTTTTTTAGATTAAATTGCTTTATAAAATTTTGTTTGAAATATTAATGAGTGGGTTTTTAGAATTACCTTTTTTGTAAATTATTTAAATTTTGTTCATTTCACTGACAAAATTAATCATTTAAATAAGTTCAAGAAATGTAAAATATAAGTAAATATATAGAGGCAATTTCTTAATTAAATGCAGCTTTTAAATCTGGTTCATGTAGGATATAATATATGTTTATTTATTTATTTTTTTTTTTATTTGATATATTACATAAGCTTTTTCTTAAATTTTTTTGGTAGGTGTTAATCAAATTGAAGGTTAGAGCATATTTATATCTAATTACAGTTTTTAGAATTTTTTATTTTATTTGAAATATTTTAAATTTTGAATACCCCTTTGCTTTCCCCAATCAGCATTCAGCCAACCTGCTTCAGAGAAGATGCATGCTTGCATGTTAGTTTAATTTTTTCAAACCAGAGTCAGCTGATTTTAGAGGTGCCATAATAAATTATTTCACTTTATTTGCTTATTTTTTTATTGAAAAAATTAACTTAGTTGCAAAATTGTAAAAATCTAAGTAGAATGATTATTTGAAAAAAATCCATCTAGCATAAGAGTAATCCAAATTACTTCAAAATTTAATAATTTTTATATGTAATATATTTGCCTTTCATATTAAAAAGGCATGTACTGATTCTGGTTTTTAGTGTGTAATAATTTTATTTTCACATATTTTGAAATTGTGGGGTAAATAAAGTGATTGGTGTAAATAAAGTGATTGGTGTAAATAAAGTGTGAAATTAACGTTATCTTCCTCACTACAAAAATTTACAAACTATAAATAAAAATGAGACTAGAAATAATACAGATTACCAGATTACATTCCACATCTCATCAACTCTTCACTTCATGCTGCATCCTATTTCTTCAGACTACCAGATCGACCGATTCTTTCAGCTGCTCGATGGATTTGATCTTTGGATTAGCCTTGGCGATAAATGTATAGCTGTGTTGCCAAATGGTAAAATATTAAGGTACTACTAATTCTTTACTACACCATATAATTTCATGATAATACTAGTATTTATTAAGACGCCATTTGTTTATGTAATGTTTAGCTTCAGTTAGAGCAACCAAGAAATGGAGCAACCAAGTAATTCACTCTGTGAATTCAACCAGCCATTATCACTTGCCTTGTACCAGGGGCCAAGGTCAGGACATTAGCCCACTGTGGCTAGTCTAGTGGTTAACTCGTCATTGCAAGTCAAATGATTTCAAAGTCAAGAGTCCTAACGTTCAAATCCTAGTTAAGACTTTTAAATGGATTTGAATACTAGATTGTGGATATTAGTGTTCTTTCACTGTAGGTTTTCAATTAACCACACATTTCAGGAATAGTCGATGTGAGACTGAACAAAACTACACTTAATTTTCATTCATACATATCATCTTCTGAAGTAATACTTTTTGGTGGTTCCAGAGGCTAAATAGAAAAAGAGTGGGTCAGGACATTAGTTTAGACTCCAGTTTATATCATTGATAGGTAACTTTCTCTTTTGATACTGCAGTTACTTTTATTTCTAAATTATTTAAAAATTTTAGGTAGATCTGTCATTAAATGTCATGCGAAACACAAAAATTTTGTGTGGCAAATTAAAATATAAATGCAACAAAGGAAACTACAGTATAATAAAGAAAAGAAACTTAATAGGGTTACATATCAAGAAATGCCAGTATCTGGTCAATGCCTGATTTTTCTCTGATAAATATTTTATTTGAAATATAAACCAGCAAAACAGAGTAATTAGATAAGTTAAACTTGCCGTATTAATTTCCACCGACTGTTTTTTGCAGTACCTTGCATCTCCAGTATGTATTAAATTCTATTTTTATTACATTAAAACTTATTTGTTTTAATGATATCTCTTTTTTATGATAAATTATAATGTTATCTATTGTTAAATTTTCAAATTATATTACGAACATAAATAGGGTATACAACATACCCTATGGTACAGGTACAACGTATACCAAAATGAAACGACTAGCACTAGATAGGGGGAATCTTAAAGAGCTGCATCAAAAACCAGTCAAATGACCTAAGACAAAAAAAAAAAATGAACATAAATGTACTTGTGAAAATATTTATAATTTACACAAAAATAATACAAATAAATTAAAAAGAATAAGATAGAATTTAATAGCAAGTGAAGGTGTAAGATACTGCACAAACCGGTTACTGGAAATAAATAATGTAATTACTGTGTTTAGGTGGTTTATATTTCATATAATATTAAATTTTATATATATATATATATATATATATATATATATATATATACAAATTTTTATGAATTTTGTTAGTTTCAGCAATGAAAATTTATAAGCTTATTATGTACATTTCTTGGCTTACGATATTTCAAGAAGGCTGTTCATATTTTTAACCTTTCTAATAGTATTTTGAGTATTTATCAGTTAACAGTACATCATTTGATTTTTTTTCATCATTATTAATAAAATTGAAATGCAACATGTACTTATAATTTAACTCAATTATTCTTTTTGTAGACGACAATTATTCTTTTATAATGTAAAGAATAGCGATGAAATGCAACTGATTTTGTTTGATTTCATCGTGTAAAATAAATGAAATAAGAATCAAATTATTGTCGTGACAGTCATCTTTTCACTTAGATACCTCCAAACTTTTAATTATAATAAAAATGAATTTTATGTATGTTTACAGATAGAGAATGGGTTTTGATAGATGAAAAAAAGCAAGATCTTCATTTAACGTATTATTTTAATAGAAAATATACTGTGTAAAAATTTAGAAGAGGTTTCACAAGTTTTTTTTTTTTGACAATGGAAATTCTGTTTAGTCCTTTATTGTTTTAATTGCTTTGGCAATGAATCTCTTGCCTGACGTGAGTTTGAAAATTGAATGAAACCAGGCTTGCACCTCTTTGTCAAAATTTGTAAAATATACTTATAAAATAGATGGCACATAATATTTCATGAATTTTAAATACCAAAGCAATCAAAACAAGTGGAAACCTATATAAAATTGTCAAAAATAATAAGAAAATAAATGATGCATTTCATTCTATAAAAATATTAAGTATGATTTTAAAAAAAATAATATAAAAATTAGTAAAAGGATCAGGTGGTGTCCTGTATCGATTTTTGTTACCATTCAACATTATTCTTAGCTGAAAATTTTAGCTTGGTCAAATAGGTTTATATAACACACATTCCTGGATAGATCTGTTACCATCTATATCAGTGAACCTAAATTCAGAATAATTTTTTTGCTTCTATTCTTGGTAAAAGTGCTTTGATCTTGTACGAGAGGAATCCTTGCTGCCTTAAAAGGATCTTAGAATTTTTTTGAGAGAGTTGTCTTGTTTAGCAATTTTCTGTAGATTATTCCTTTCTAACCTTCTAACTTCCACTTTTTTCCTTGATCCATTTTCTTCCACCTTGATCTATTAAAAGGGTGTTTTTCAATGATTTCTCAATGGATATCTAACGATGCAGGTTCCGTAAAAAATTCAATGTTCTTTGTATCTATCTAGTCTAGAGGATGGACCACCTAATCATTCGTAATAAATATTTTTGTTAGAAAAAGTTCAGTGCTATCATACATGCAATGAATTTCATAACTAAAACAAAACTATATTAATTTCACAACTGCTAATTGAATTTGTTTTATTTTCTTTTGTTTCAGGTAACTCAACGGTTCATTTAATATTCTAAGGGAGAGCTGCCATGTAAGTGGCCCTCCTTACATTGTGGTACTCCCTTTTATTGTAGGATAATTTTCTACTAAAGGTATTTACTTTTGTTATTATTGTTTAATATTATAAATTTTCATGTTAAAAATAAGTTGTGTAGTTTTTAAGTTGATAGTATAATATTCTTATAAAATCGTGGTAGGTGCCTAGTCCCAGTAGGGTCCCCTGATAGGAACTTTCCTGTAGGGAATTTTTTATGTTTATTTTTGTGTGTGTATGTTTCTGTTTCAGGTTTTAACATAAATTTTACTAAAATTACTTAGATAAGCAGTGTAAATTAAGTTTAAGAAAATAGATATAAATTTTGTATATGCTGTGTATGTTTTTTCAGGTACAACGTAGATAATATTTTATTATTAGTTAGTTAAGTCGGGTCCACGATCCCAATGCCTAGTCCCAGTAGGGTCCCCTGATAGGAACTTTCCTGTAGGGAATTTTTTATGTTTATTTTTGTGTGTGTATGTTTCTGTTTCAGGTTTTAACATAAATTTTACTAAAATTACTTAGATAAGCAGTGTAAATTAAGTTTAAGAAAATAGATATAAATTTTGTATATGCTGTGTATGTTTTTTCAGGTACAACGTAGATAATATTTTATTATTAGTTAGTTAAGTCGGGTCCACGATCCCAATGCCTAGTCCCAGTAGGGTCCCCTGATAGGAACTTTCCTGTAGGGAATTTTTTATGTCTATTTTTGTGTATGTTTCTGTTTCAGGATTAAAGAAAATTTTACATTAAAATTACTTAGATAAGCAGTGTAAATTAAGTTTTATGAAAATAGATATAAATTTTGTATATGCTGTGTATGTTTTTTCAGGTATAACGTAGATATTATTTTATTATTAGTTAAGTCGCATCCGCGATCCCAATCCCTAATAGGGTCCTCCTCCCTAAGGGGGAGGTTTTTTAGTCGGTGAGAGCCCGACACTACCGTCTGTTGCGGGCGCAGACGGTGGCTGTTAGAGCTTTTTCCTCCTCCTACGCAAAACAAAAAAAAAAAAAAAAAAAAAAAAATTAAGTCCATATTAAGTGCATTATTAATCTTTTTGGAAAGTGATTTTGAGTTGTAGGTGCTATACCGGTAGTACGTTTAAATTCATGGAAGCTGTGACAAAATGCAATTTTGCAATGGATTCTCAAATGCAATATTGAAAGTGGAAAATGATTACTGAAGATAAGGAAAATTTTAATTAAAGTGACTATCAACCGTAGTTTCAAATCTGGATTGAATAAAAAAAGTAAGTACCGTAAATGTAAGTACCGTAAATAGAATTTTTAAAACGCAGCAAAACATAAAAAAAAAAAAATATGTATATCTAGAATTGCATATGGTGATTTTAACAAATTTTGGGTGCTGAATTCAAAACTTATAAAATTTTGTGTAATATATCGCATTTTTATATACATGCGATTTATTTACCAATAAATGCATAATCAGTGTGATAACAATATTTCAAACGAGTTATTATTTATGTGTATTCATTAATAATTTGTTTAAATTAGCTAAATATTTGTTTATTCAATTACAGATGAATGAAATATATTCAATACAGTTTTTAAAACATTGGAACTGAACTTTTAAAATATGTTGAAAAATGTTTTCACTCGTGCAATGTTTGATCAGTTTCTCTAAATAAAAACCAACAATAGTCGTCAATCATTCTAGCATCCCATCTTCCTTGGTACTGATGCTTCATGTCAGAATATCCTGACAGAAATGCTCTCCCCGCTCATCAGTGACAGAGCCCAAGTTTTCAGGATAAAGTCTTAAGTGGGAGTGTAGGAAATGAATTTTTAATGACATCCTACATGCTAAATGTTTGTAGTTTTTTAACAGCTTGTTAACAAAAAACATAGTTTTCATATTTTCTGTTGCCTAACAAATCACCAACAACATCTTTGAATTACTTCCATGCAGCTAATTCACATTCGCTAAGTTTATCCTCAAATGTTATATCCTTAAGCATTGTTTTGATTTCTGGACCGATAAATATACTCTCCTTGAACTTACCATCACTCAGTTTAGGAAAACTTATTGTTAAATAATTGTTACATAATCTATCATAATCACAATGCGGTGATGGATATAAAGCACAACAGACGCAAGAGAGAATTGCTTTCACTTTCATTAAGAATATTGATTTACACACGCGACCTGTCCCAGTGTTGCAGAGTGAAGGTGTCGCTTGTACAGGTGAAAGATTTCCTGTGATTTGGTTGGGCTTGGCCTACTCTGGGTAGAAGACAATGGGTTTCAGCCCTTGCTTTGCTTATTAAGTCCGGAGTGAAATGCTTTTTTCTTGACAATTAAAATGTCGTTTTGTGGGACTTATATCTCATATCTTGTCACATTCAATACTTTGTTTATGGCAAATGACATATATAAATGTCTATAATTATTTTATTGCCTTTTTTCAAACTGCAATTTCTTCCTAAGTAAGTAGAAATAAAAAAAATACCGTAACAGCTGTGTGCATGTTTTACATTAAATATTTAAACTTCAATCAGGTTTAATGTAATTCTTAATTACAAAAAATTGTTCATATCTTCTTATGCAATTTTAGGACAAATGGATAAAAACTGGTAAGTTTTACTTTAGTAAAAATCTAAAGCTACTGTGAAACGTATATTCGTCACAGTGTATAGACAAATATGGCAAGTACATGAATTCTGATAGGAAAAAAAAAAACAGTGTCTAAATATTTTGTTATTTGGATCGCTATATCTTATAAATATATATGCAATAGAGTTTCTTCTACTTGATTTCCACTCTCGGGCACTTGTTGCACCACAACACCAACTTTTGTAGAAATGATTTTAAAAATCCACCACCCATCCATTTCTGAGTTTGTTATACCGATTAACAGTTAGTTTCATTATACCGATTAACAGACAAATCTTTATCTTAATAAAGAGAAGGTATTCAAACAGTATCCAAACAATAGGAGTAACAATAAAAATCTCCAACTTGAACAGACAACTAAAGCCTTTGAGTGGCGTATAGCATAAGGTTATGCATTTTCATTCAGAAAAATAACAGCCTTCAATTCATAATGAGGCTCTGATATGGCTGCAATCCCAAGCTCCATCAATTCTGCTAGTAGATTCTTTTGTTCCCAAAATGTTGTGACAATCATTTTTCAATTCAATAATATCATCTGAATCTGTATGGCTCACTTCTCTCTGATTTTCTGGCATCATGATTATGTCGCCCATAATATTAGTATAAACATGAGATTATCATCTCTACAGATTTTAGTTTCACCGTATGCTTGCTCATAAAAAATGAATTACAAAACACAGAAATACAAGTTGGAAACAGTTACATCATCATGTCTTTCATCAATTGCTCCTTTACCAGCACTAAACTGAATGAAGAAGTGGTTGAACAAGTGATTACGTAATAAATTCCTGATCTGTGATTTCTGTGTTATACAAATCATGCAAGATTCAAGTGATACCATATGAAGTTGATTTCTTTACATTTATTATGAAACGATATTCAATGTGAATAGAGTAAAAGGACCAATTTCAGGGCTGAATATCAGCCATAGTTTAGTTAGCTTCGTGCTGGTATGCAATAATTTTGAGGCAAAGGCATCAGAAAAACAATTAAAATATCCATTTTCCTCAGCAAGCCTAACTCATGATGTTGAGTTTTTATTAAGACTGGATCAGCGTTTCTTTGAGATATGTGTCATGTCAGGTTATCTGTTGAGTTGTGACACCTTCAGAGACATACAAATAATAAATATTAATTATTATTATTATTGTGAATTAGACTTCTTAAGTCGATTGGAATCCCTTTTACTCAAATAGATTCCATGATTATCAATTACATCTTTGAGCTTTGTCTTTGATAAAATTCTGGATTTATCTCTTAGGCAATAGCTACTTTCTTAATGTCCCCTTAACAGAGTGATATTTGTTTTCTTATGAAACTTATTTCCCAATTTCCCAGGCAAATTATTATATTAAAAAGTACAACATACTAGACTTGGATATCTTGATGAATTAATTTACATTTGTTATAATTTAATTCACCGAATTTCTTCATAACATAAAGCATAAAGATAATTTTATAATTTATTTGTGGATTGAATTGTGTGAACTGTATATCATTAAACAAATAATTATACTAATACAACTTGTAGACTTGTTTGTTATTTATTTGCAATAATTTAATAATAACTAAACTGGTAAGTTTTCTTTTTCAGCAATCTCAGAAGGAGTACTGATATGGCGGAGTTTTATCCCACAATTTAATCAGAAATAAAATCTTAATTTTCATTAAATTGGATTGGAGAGGAAACGGTAAATCAGTGAGTTTTTAATTTAATTATTATAATATATAAAATGTGCAACACAATAAGTAAAAACCATTAAAAAATTAATGTAGAAAAATGGTAACATCAACGTACAATTAAGTGTCCAACAGCTATATCATAGTTTATAAATGTAATTAAATTACATTATATCAAAAATTAGTTGTCTTTAAGATCAATACAATATTAGTAATGAAGCGATTAATTTGGATAACATCTAAAGTTAACTTCAAGTCTTTTAGATTCAGATATCCAAGAGAAATGGCATATCCTGGTGGGTTTCAATGTATCTATCAAAGAGAGAAACGATCTGCTTAATTTTAAAGGGAAAATATAAATATAAAATACACTTTCATGATTTATTACACCTTCAAATCTAACATTTTTCTCTGAGATCATTCTGTTATTATGTTACATTACTTTGTTCTTAGTAGTATATTAAATTCTTAAGTTTACAAATATATTATTTTTCATTTTACCTTCAAATAACTTTTGTGAATAAAAAGAAAACAAAAACATAAAAAAAATGGTGCAAACAATAATTCCATTTTACAATTTAATTTAATCTTCACTGTAGTTATTCTCTCTTTTTAGAGCTTAATTTATTGTTAAATTTATTACAAAATGAAGCTTTATTTGTCACACAATTACTAGATTATCAGAAAATGTAATAACTATATCAAATATTATCAAGATACCTCAAAACTTACTGAGAAATAATAAAAAAAAAAAACAAAAATGGGACAGATAATATAGATAGATACATAGAACTTTTGATGGTAAAAAATGAACTTTTATTCTGTTTTTCATACACTGAATCAGTTGTTTAAGTATGTTCTGCATTACCTATCCAAATGCTACTTGATCAGAGTAAGATATGTATTATTACGTACTTAAAATATCATACTCAAATGCGTGATAACTAAAAGAAAGTGTATACTTATATTGCTATGTTTATTCTTGATAAATATTATTGTGCAGTGTACTGACAAGGACAGCATAACAGCAAGTGCACCATTATATTTATAAGGTAATTTAATTTTTATATTTCCATTAGCAAACATATCTTACAAGACATAGCCATTTCCCAGTTTTTGGAAAATATTTTAAATTCTTTAAGATAAAATAATTTCATTTTCAGTTTTCTGAAATATTGGAAAACATTTATTTATACCGATAAAACAACATAGTAGCTGTGGTATCAGTATCTGAAAAGAAACTTGCTTTTCAAGTTGTACCTCACAAATTGTATACAAGTAGTAGAAATTTTATCATTTGCCAATGTAAATTTAGGTCCTCGCTTGAAGATGTAGAGATTGGAGCACCTCAGGGAAACTTTTTTGCTTTCTTTATTGTTAATTAATGATCTGCCGCAAAATCTTGAGCCATTCAATACAACTCTTTTCACAGATGACACAACTGTATCTATTTCTAAAAATAATTAATAAAAATGGATTGAAACTTTCACAATTGCAGCTTTAAAAAAATTTCACTGGATGGATTGTAACAATGTAACTTAAAATATGAATAAAACTGTCATCACATTGTTCTTCTTGGTTAAACATAACATTGCAGATTGTGTGGCTTGAATTCCCATTATATTGATAGTAATTTTGTTGTTCACAAAGCAAAACCTTCTGGTTTTTTATTTGATAAATTCTTGTGGGATGATAAAACTGATTTTGTTTACCAAAATGGAGTGAACAGTTTTTCTCTGAGGAATGTTTATAAAACACTAAGCTTGTAATCATTATTAATTACTTTTATGCCTAAATATTTTCTCGTATAATGTGTAAAGTTATATATAATGTGAAAGTCCAATTTGTGGGCTTTTTAAAAACATAACCTTTTAGGATAAAAAAAAGTGCTTTCACATCATTATTGAGGCATACTTTATGAAAAAGGAAACTTATAATCAGTTACCCATCAGCTTATTTTACAATTAAAAGATTTAGTTTTACAGAAACAATATTGTTCTGTTGATGAATTAAAAAAAATACAATTATATGATTTATCTATAAATACAATTATTTATTTATTTAAAGCGATTTCATTACTGTTACTATTTTGTATTAATATTTCATTATTAATTTATTTACCTTAACGTCATTTCAGGTGTTTGATTAAATAATTAATATGAACTTTAAACACATCTATTTCGTTTTTCAAATTTTATTTGATCAGAAAAAACATTTATTTATAAAGTAGCAAGTTAGATTCAATAATTTGTTACAAAAGTTAACCTTACCAACAGTTTATATTATATCCCTAGCGTTTTGGGTCATTTCACAATCATCAGGAGATAGATTTTTTTGAAATTAAAAACGTAAACAAAAAATAACAAAATATTATTAACAACACAAGACGTCTTTGTAGTCAAGTTAAGCAACTTGATAATTATTAATTTAAATAGATCATCTTCAAATTTTATACGTCCCTTTATTAATTTATTGTTGTAAAAATATATATAATTATTTTTGAGATTGCTGGTTTTATAAAAATCGTTGGAAAATCTAATATATAAATAGAATTATCCGGGATGTAATTATGTTTATTTTTAAAACTGTGTTTAACAGCCTTACTGTGTGCTATTAATGTGTTGTTTAGCTCTAATAGAAAAAAAGGTTGATCATAACAATATATTGTTGACGGTAGTTTTCACGTTTTAAACTATACCAATCTTGTCTATCTAAGATATTTATTTCATTATTTTAGTAGAATCGTTATTGCGTATAAAATTTATGTTTAAAAAGTTAACTTAAAAAGTAATAGAACTTTAAATACATCTATTTTTGTTATATATTTTTTTCTTTAAATTCAGATTATACCAACCGGGTTGGTAGTGGTGTACGTGTCTTTGCACATCAGCTGATTTCGTAGTTGCGAGTTACAACTTTCAAATTGTTTTAGTGTGATTTGTATTACTCATTATTTCGGAAGTAATACCCTCCGTGATTCACGGAGACTACAGAAAAAAAAATTAAAAATTGAGATCACATTATATAGATTGTGTATATCAAAGTTTTTTCCGTGATTTTCATAACCTATTCTGCTTGTGAAATTAAAAAAAATAAAATATTTGATTAAACAAGGCTAAAATGCTTCGTTTGTAAGTAACGGTTAATGAAAGATTTCGCTCGGGTTTCGGCAATCCCGGTGAAAGAGGTCGTACTGAAAATTTATAGGACAATAATGAAGGGGTATAATTAGTGATTTCTCTGGGTTTTTTACCTTAAAAATTGAATAGCTACCAAAACAGTATCTGCAATAGGTTTTAAGAAAACTGCGATGAAAATCAATAATTTAGAGTAAAGAACCCGTTATTATGTTTGATCTACAATAACTGTTAAGTGGGTAATAAACATGTAAAACCTTTAAATATAACTTGTAGAGAATGTAATTCTGAACATAATGGTGCAAGATAAGTCGAATAAAATAAAGAAAGTTTAGAAAAATTACAACTCAATTTATACAGTAAATCGTACCTACCAGTTTATAACAAATATTCAAAACCAAGCCCACCAGTTTTAAAACCTCCCTTCTGTACTGCTTTTGTAGCTCTTTATAGTACTTCAGGGCTATCCTTAAGTTTCTCAGCAGCATCCATAATGCTGCTGAGCATTATGAGCATTATTTCTTTTTCTTACGCAAAAGAAAAACTAAAAATATTTAAAGTGTTAATTACAAATATTTTGAAGAAAAACTTTCACGTTGCCCAACAAATATATTTTAAGATACTAAAACTTAATTTCTTGTTTATCAAAACAAGGGTTTGTTCTTATTTGTATTTATAATCATAAATGTGTAAAGACAATTGTAAATGTTTGATGGTCACTAATGTAGGGCTCCTTCCTGACAAGAATAAGTTCAAAAAATATGAGATTTTTCTTTCTTAATTGATTTTATTTCAGAACATAATATAATTGGAAGAACTTAAATTATTTCTGATTGTAGCGTTTATTTTTTTTGTACAATGAATGTTTTAAAATATTTTTGATGTTCTGACCAAGGTTTTACCATGGTTTCCCTTGGTTGTAAGGCAAATGCCAGAACACTTCATTTTGCTTCCATGGTTTGTGCTTAAATTTTTTTGAGTGCATATTATAATTTAATCAGAATAATAAAACAATATTTGTTTTGTTATAACACAAATTTGTTCAAAAATATTTAATAATAATAATGAACATGTTATAAAACCATACAGGTAATTATTTAAGTCTATTTATTCAACTTCACCTTGTATACCTTTATTTATTTACAGTTTTTCTATTTGAGTAGGTACTCAAAATATAATATAGCGCAAATAATTACACTTATCTCCATTGACTATTACATCCAAAAGTAAATGAGGGGCAGAACTTTCAGCATTTCAACACTGTTGTGAGAACACCAAACAACTTTGTTTGACGTTGCCATTGCATGTATAGTACAGTAGCACCACATGAAACATTAATGACTGTGTTGTTTACTTAAAATGTTACCGATAATTATCAATTATCTAATCTTTTATCAATAATTACTGTTTATAGTAAGTAAACCAGGTTCATATACTATTCCTATAGTTCAACCTTTACTGGCCCTAATGTGTTTTATTCCATAATATTAAAAAATTGATTGTGGTTAATAAATGCATTTAAACCAAACACAAATGAAAGAAATATCTTCATTTTGTAAGCTATTTTGATTAAAATGAAAATATTACAAAGGTAAATTTAATGCAAGTCACTTGAAGCATGCTGTATAAATTATGTTTTAAAATATTCACAACATTAATACTTAAATAGCTAGAAAATAAATTTTTTAACAACCCACTTATTTATTTTGATCACAACTTCTAAATAAAAACAACTTCTCCAGCAAAAATTATGAAAATTGATATTACAGCTAATAACTGATTTAGATTGTATATTAACCCTACAATGCATGAATTTTCAAATTTAAAAAAAAAAGTGTAATTTGTCGGAAAAATAAATAAAAAATAAAAAATTAGGTTTTTAAATTATTTAGAAATTTTTTTTATATGGCTGACAAACGGCTATTTTATGCATTTTAAACCATCTATTAAGTTCTAAATTATTTATATGTTGTTTATACTGTTCATTTTCAGCAATGTAATTAAAAATATGCAATTTTAATAAATTTGAAAAAATAAAAAACGAAATATAAATATACAAATAAAAATGTTAAATATTTTCAAAAGATGAATCTCAAATTATTTTTATTTTTAATTATTTTTTAGTTTTTAACAGATGTTCGATGCCTATAATCAAAGACTTTAGGAAAAAACACTTTTTAAAAAATTAATACTTTTTGATAAGCCACAAGCTAATTTTTTTAAATGATTTATACTGAAATTATTTAACATTATAACTATCCTTTAGCCAACACAATTATTATTCTCTAATCACTTGTACATTATCTACACAAATAAACAGTCTTATTATGTTCATCAGTACAACATTTCATAAAACAATTATTATTGTTATTGAAACACAAATAAAGTAAACACTGTGTACTTCACTCTTGTAAATCCTTTACAATGTGGAATTTTACATTTTTATTTTTTGATATGTGCAGGCCAGTGTTCATATTTATCCAAACGATCATCAGTTGGAGTATCAGTTGAAGATTTTAATCTTTTCTTTGCTGGAACTAGTATGACCTCTAGTCGATTTTTTATTTATACCGATTTTACATAATAATTAAGCTATCTCCAGTCTGAAAGCAAATGATGACAGGGTTTTTTCTTTACTACTGGTACCTTGATCTTCTGAAACTCTACTGTATAACAAGATATTTACAACAATTATATCGATTGTATGATAAAACAAACTATAGTACCATTTTTTTGTTCTCATCACAATTCATCCTCGCCCATTTGAACTATTCATTAAGTCCATTCCACCCACGTGTTTATGTCACGTTCACGTATGGACAAGGTACCTATTTATGGGACTTAGTTTTCCTATTATAACGCACAAAATTCTTCACAGGTTGGGTTCCGACAAACGATTAAAACATTGTGAAAACTTTGTTATCTCTCCAATCTAAATTGGGAGACTTCAGTTCCATCAACGCACCAACAAATTCAACAATAGTTTCCCTTGGCTGTTTTTTCAGCTCTTCATCTGAAAGAAGAATGCAGTTAGTTATCAGATTTCGATGCACCGTGCCCAAGGACAGAATCCCAAAATTTTTTAATTGAATTGTAGGGATTATAAATAAAACACTATTATACATTGAATTTTTTACTCTTAAAAAGTAGAATTTCTGAAAAATATAAAATACTTTGATGATCTGAAATAATAAATTTTAATTAATTGTAAGCTTCAATTGGAGAAGTCTCTTTACGTGTTTCTCATCTATAAAATTTTCAAAAATGTTGGGTGATAGAAAGAGTCTTGAGTTCATATTCATTTTTAGCATCGGAAAATAGATGAAAATCATGTATTGCTTGTTAGGAAACAAAAATTATGTTTATCAGGGTATTTAATATTAATATGTATACTCATATTTAAATGAATACTATTTATTCTAATATGATAATGTGCTATATACACTAATGAGTGGTAAACATATTTTTGTGTGTGGGTATATATATATATATATATATATATATATATATATGTGATTTATTTATGAACAAATTTTTATGAATGTACGCCTTTTTTTTTAGAATTATTTTAACAGGCCTACCAATATTGAAATGAATCTTATAATACCATTTAGCAATTTAACAAAATATTTTTATGAAACAGATTCAGAATTCACTGTTGCAACTAGAAATGATGAAAGCTGTCAGAAACTATTCTTCAATTTCTTTTGTTTATCTAAACCGGTTTTTTATTGAAAGTATAATTTTTTTTCTACGATTTTGATAACGAATTTCAAATCCTTAAAATATAGATGAACCTTCTGTTATGTTTCTTATGCTACTTATATATGCTATCTTTTTAACCGATAATGTAAACGAATTCTAATTTTTCTTTTAAATGAATTTTTATAAATGCAGTAATTGTAGTGTATTGGTATTACTTGCGTTTAATTTCTGGATAAAAATCAAATGTTTTGTTAGACTTTTACGTTTGTGTTTTACCATAACTTTTAATTAGAAACTTACGCAAACGTCCCTGCTATTGTGTACATACTGGTTTCAGCAAACTCAGTGTAATGAATATAGCCGGTCAATTAAAAGCAACCGACTCGCATATGTGCAACAAGATTGAAGTAAAAAATTCTGATATGAATAGATTGTGCATTCATCAGTAATTCATGTAGTTATCCGAGCAGTAATCAAATAATATTTAAAGTACATGTTGGTATAAACTATGGGTGTAAGGAGAAGGAGAAAGTAAAACTAAAAAAAAAAATATTATAATAACACTCACACACCTGCGTGCGCACACCTAGACACGAAAACGCACATTTACATACCTTGATTAGTACGACAGAATTAAATGTACTACATATTTTTTAAGTTAATTATAATTTTTGTAAAAATTAACCTTCACCGTACATTAATAGTGTACATTTTTATTAATATAAGTTGTATTTCACTTTTTTTTTCATCTCTAGAATACATATTTTTTATTTTTTATTTTAGAATACATTTGTTACCTTAAATCTGAAATCATTTCAACCTCTGTGAGCAACGTACCTATGTATGAAAACGAAAATAATTCACAATTATATATATATTTTATTTTATTTTATATATTTTAAGAAAGTAAATTAAACAAATAAACAATATTGGATCGTGCCCTACTAGGAACTCTGAAGTTAAATACATTTTGAAATTTCTCAATAAAATATTTAGCATACCTTTTTCGTTAAACTGATTTTACACGTTAAAATATTTTTAATATTTAAATATTCAAATGTTTATTAACAAATATTTTTCAAAAAAGTCATGTTCACTCATCATTTGAACTTGTACTTCACCAGCGTACCTGAAAAATACATTTTCAAAATTAGAGTACTACAATCGTATGCTTTATGAAGATGAAGGTACTGTTTTAAATTACATTGAATGATATAAAGATTACTACTTGTTTTTACAATTATTAGTCATCTTGAGCAAATTTTACCGGCAATTCGGAGAAAAGTACTGTGTTACTTTCGATCGGTTGGCGAGTGTTTGTGATGAAAATGTATTTTCTTTACAGGTTAATGAGACAATTTGAATTTTGGTATGAAAAGTTTTGCCTTATGAGAAAAACAGGTATGAAAGGTACAAAAATATCATGCAATTAAATTGGGATTTCCTTGTATGTACGATGTCTGTAAATAAAATAATGAGACCGGTTCAGAGAAACTTTTTATTTACAATCCACTTATACATGGACTCTTATCACCTAAATAGTTCTCCTGAGAAGCCGCGCAACGCTTCAAATGGTTTTCCTACATTCATAGCATTGTTAGAACTCAAAAATCGGAATATCCTTCAGACGGTCGGTTAAATTGTTTATGTTTTCTACTCTTCCAAAATGGGGTGCTTTGAGGCGTTTTTTAAAGTTGAGAACAGGAAAAAGTTACAGTAGGGACTCAAGTCAGGTGAATAAGATGGTTGAGGAACTACAGGAATGTTTTTCTTTGTCAAAAACTCAATAATTGAGAGTGCAATGTGACGAGGAGCATTGTCGTGATGCAGCATGTGGTTGTCTGATGGCTGGTCTCACGCGAGCGACTCTTTTCCGCAGTCTTTCAAGAATTTCTCGGTAAACATATTGATTTACAGTCTGTCCTGTAGACAAAAAGTCCCTATGGACAATGCTATTACTATTGAAGAAACAAATTACCGTGGTTTTGATTTCTGATTTGCTCATTTTTTATTTTTTAGGACGTGGTGATTTTCAAGTGTGCCACCCGTTGCTCTGGCGTTTTGTTTCTGGGCCGTACTCAAATATAAAAGATTCATTACCAATATATCCTATATATATATATATATATATATATATCCTATTTATTATTATTTTTTATTCAATTTACTAATGAATCGTCTTTTTTCATTTTTATAATTGTAGTGTTTTTAACATACATTTCTCATATCGGGCATTCATTTCTACATCAAATTATTTTCCTACAAGGAATTTGTTAAAATTAGAAAATAATGATTGTGCCTGTTTAAACAATTACTCTAGTTATAGATAAATTGAGAAATTCCCCTTGGGGTTTAATCTTATTTGTTGTTGTAAGTCGTTTAATTAACATCTTAAAATAACAGTAAAGATTTCTTATTTTAGCTAAGAAAACAGCAGAGTGTAAAAGATTTTGACCATCCCTAAATCAATTTTGAATATTTTCTGTTCGTGCGTATATACGTATCTCGCATAAATCAAAAGCGATTAGCCGTAGCATGTTGACATTTTTTTATTTAGGACATCTAGTGTTGCACCTCCCATTTTGACTGCAATCGACTGGACCAAAAGTGTCCAAAAAAATCCCAAAATGTGGATTTTTAACTATTTCTAAATCGCAGTAATAATCTCTCATTGAGAGCTTTTCAGTTATTTAAGTGGTACTTATTTCTTATTTTCATTGGTTCCAGAGTTATAGCCAAATATAATTTTAATTAATGAAATATTTGATCTTACAAGGGGAAGGCACATAGGTTCAAATCCGACTTCATCTCTTTTTTATTCTTTTTCTTAATTTAAATATATTGGTATATTAATAATTATTAATCTCCAATTGTAAAAAAAAATATATAATAAATAATAATTCAATACTACTGCATAACTTTTGATTTGATGTTTTGTGTCGCTTTGATTACCTGTGCTCACTTTTATTTTATGTTTGGTTATTTTCGTTGTTAATTACCGTTTTTTGTCAACTATCTCAATTATTTGCGAGCTTTGAATTATTATAATTTTTACTACTTTCAGGCTACAGTTGCTAGGACTTTTATTGGCGACAGCAGCTGTTTGCATTTGTTTACCTTCATGGTAGGGAGCCCTCTAGATCGTATTTTGACACGTGTTTACATTGAAACGGTTTAAGTTAACAATTAATTGATTATGTCCCGTTCTGATGAATCGCAGGATGTCTCCCGTACCCTTCGATTAAACAAAATCAATTTTAACAAATTATGATTTAAGATTAAATAAAATCTTTGCACTGCTGAGATTTATTGGTGAATAATGATACCATAATAAAAAATGTCACTTAAAATTTATTTAAAAAAAAAAATAATCTTATCTGCTTAATACAATTGATTTTAAAACATTACAGATCTATTAATTTGATTGTTTAAGTGGTATGAAGTTATATCATAGTCATTAATTTGAATTAGACAAAAACATGTGTAAAATCTACTTCTGTAATGCAACACAGTAATGATTTTCACAACATTTCATTCTGATGGGAGAAACCAATAATTTTTTTTTTTTGTTTGGGCAAAAGAGAACAACATTTGAATCATTAAAAGTGATATTCGTCTGACATTTTTGGGCTAGAATGTCCAATATGGGTTTATTTTAAGGCTGATGAATTACTTTTCATATGAATGCATTGTACTTTTTTCAATATTTACCATAATAATTTCCAATGATTTCCAATTGGTTTTCACAGTATCCACATCATCAGTTGGTATTAAATTATATATTTATTGCAATAAAACATATTATTTTAATAATTTGTCATTTTATTTGAAGTTATGTTTTCTATTTTGAATGATATTATGAGTGCATGAATAAATTTTGAGAGTATGTATAAAGTTTGCTGTCCAGTACTGGAATCATATACATATATATATATATTTATTGTATAATTTTTTTTTATTTTACATATTGTTGGCTGGCAATCAAAACCTGCTAAGTCTTTTCACTCGGAGATATAAAAGTTATCCTCATAATTAATGTAGCTGCTGTTAACATGATACAGCATATATTCATAATTTTTCATATATTATTAAGTTGCAGTGGTCTCAAATAATACAAAACCGTGATAATAGCCATTTTTTCTTTGTAAATAAAACTTAGCAGATTTTGCAATGGCACCTAAAGCAGACAACAGTTTTTTCTGACGCACTATAAGAAGGAAATTTAGCCAATAAAAAATCATAACAGCAGTAATATTGTTTATCGTTAAAAATTACAAGTTGTATTTTTTTTTTTTTTTTTTTTTTTTTTTGTTTTCAGTCATTTGACTGGTTTGATGCAGCTCTCCAAGATTCTCTATCTAGTGCTAGTCGTTTCATTTCAGTATACCCTCTACATCCTACATCCCTAACAATTTGTTTTACATATTCCAAACGTGGCCTGCCTACACAGTTTTTCCCTTCTACCTGTCCTTCCAAAATTAAAGCGACTATTCCAGGATGCCTAAGTATGTGGCCTATAAGTCTGTCTCTTCTTTTAACTATATTTTTCCAAATGCTTCTTTCTTCATCTATTTGCCGCAATACCTCCTCATTTGTCACTTTATCCAGCCATCTGATTTTTAACATTCTCCTATAGCACCACATTTCAAAAGCTTCTAACCTTTACTTCTCAGATACTCCGATTGTCCAAGTTTCACTTCCATATAAAGCGACACTCCAAACACACACTTTCAAAAATCTTTTCCTGACATTTAAATTAATTTTTGATGTAAACAACTTATATTTCTTACTGAAGGCTCGTTTAGCATAGCAGATTTTGTGCTATTCAGCATTTTATATCGCTCCTGCTTCGTCCATCTTTAGTAATTCTACTTCCCAAATAACAAAATTCTTCTACCTCCATAATCTTTTCTCCTCCTATTTTCACATTCAGTGGTCCATCTTTGTTATTTCTACTACATTTCATTACTTTTGTTTTGTTCTTGTTTATTTTCATGCGATAGTTCTTGCGTAGTACTTCATCTATGCCGTTCATTGTTTCTTCTAAATCCTTTTTACTCTCGGCTAGAATTATTATATCATCAGAAAATCGTAGCATCTTTATCTTTTCACCTTGTACTGTTACTCCGAAACTAAATTGTTCTTTAACATCATTAACTGCTAGTTCCATGTAAAGACTAAAAAGTAACGGAGACAGGGAACACCCTTGTCGGACTCCCTTTCTTATTACGGCTTCTTTCTTATGTTCTTCGATTATTACTGTTGCTGTTTGGTTCCTGTACATGTTAGCAATTGTTCTTCTATCTCTGTGTTTGAACCCTAAATTTTTTAAAATGCTGAACATTTAATTCCAGTCTACGTAAATATTATACTATTATATTATTACATATAATTACGTATATATTATTACAGTTGACTGTAAATAAAAGCATTAAAAAAAAAATCAGACTTGGAAAAATTCTCCAAATATTTTTTGTTATGTTTGTAGAGAATTCACCACAATAAGTCAATGAAAACCAGATCGAATGCTGAAAACTGCTTATAAACATTATTTCGACTGTCCTTGGGAGACAAGTTAAATCCTGGGCTTAACATGTAGGATGCATGAAATGCTACATTAAACTAACCCAGTGGTTAAAAGGAAAAAAAGAGCATTTCCCTTTGGTGAACCTATGAGTTGGTGCTAGCCTATTAACCTTACAATGACTGCTATTTTTGCTCAACAAATGTTACTTGTTTCAATTCAAATAATAAAAGCTGTATTGCATACCCTAATGTTAGTTTAGCTATGAGACTGGTACTTCATGGTGTTGATTTACAGATTCCGATTGCTCTAACTTCTTGGAAAGAAATTTCTCAACTGATGAATCCTCAACTTCAATAGATATTATACATTCCAGAACAATCAAATACTGAACCTCACCTCATCTCATAAGCAGATCTGAGCGATCTAATTCACGACTTGTATTTCTCAAAACAACATGCAGAACTCCTAGGTACATTCTTAAAGAGTGGAATCTATTAAACAAGGATACTAAAATTTCAGTATATAGAAATTATAGAAAGTTCAGTATATAGAAATCAAAACAAAAATTTACTGAAATACTTTAGAAGAGATGGTTTAGTTTGTTCCTGCCATGATGTTAGAGGGCTAACATCTGAACTGGGCATTGTATATGTTATTCATGATTGGCGTTTATTTATAGACTCATCAAAAAGAAGCTTAAAGGTGGTGTTATAAGTTTAAATAAGTTAAATAACCCAAATAACTCAAATAAGTTTTCTTTTACACCAGTAGACATGCTGTAGGAATGAAAGAAACAAATGAAAATATGTCAAAAATTTTACATCGTGCTATTAAGCATGATGAACACTAATGGCAAGTCACTGCTGATCTAAAAGTGATGGGTTTCTTCTCAGTCTCCAGAGTGGCTTTACAAAATATATGTGTTTCTTGTATTTTTAGGATAGTCAGGCTACAGATAAAGACTATGCAGTTAAAAATTGGCCAAAAAGAAATCAGTTTACCTCAGAAAATGAAAATGTTGTCTATATTCCCGTTATTGAAGCAGATCATATTATTTTACCACCTCTATATGTAATACTAGGCCTAATGAAGAATGTTGTAAAAGCATTAGATAAAGGTAGAGGCTGCTTTAAATATTTAGCTGAGGTTTTTTCACAATTAAGTGAACCCAAATTAAAAGATGGAATATTCATTGGATCACAAATAAGAAAATTAATTTTTGTAAATATATTTGACAGTAAACTGAATCACGAACTAGCAGCATGGAAGTTATTCAAAGATGTCATTACTGGTTTTCTTGGAAACAAAACAGCTGAAAACCATGAGCAGCCTATAAATGAACTCCTAGTCAACCACAAAAAATTAGGCTGCAGAATATCATTGAAAATTGATTTTTTTATTCTCGTTTGGATTTTTTCCATTTCAAACTTGGGTGACATCAGTGATGCACAAGAAGAAAGTTTCCAGCAAGATATATTGCAGATAGAATAAGGAGGGGTGAATTATGAAGAGTTACTACTCCTACTACTTCTGGATAATAAAAAGAGAAGACTTCACTGAACACCAAAGGAAAATAAGAAAAATAAAATTTAAGATAAAAGTAAATGTCTGCAAAATAAATGTAGTAATTTTAATTGTAATTATTATTATTTTTATATTCTTATTACACAAGCCAGCGATGAGTTGTGTTTTTTAGTTTTTGATAATTGATTCTTATGTATTGTCTAGCGGTGAATCCGATAATAACATTCTTTTTTTTTTTCATTATGTCGGGCTTTTTTGCAATTGTGAATTTCAAGATTTGTAAAAAGTTGAAAAATTGTGAAAATGTGATACAAATAAATAGATATAAAACTTTTTTTTTTATAATAAATTAATCCTCCTCTATGAATCATGAGACCTTGCCGTTGGTGAGGGGGCTTGAGTGCTCAGGGATACAGAGTAGCTGGACCGAAGGTGCAACCATATCGGAGAGGTATCTGTTGAGAGCCAGACTAAGGAATGATTCCTGAAAGAGGGCAGCAGCTCTTTCAGTAGTTGTTAGGGGCGTGAGTCAGGACGACTTAAACGGCCGTATCAACATCACTCAGTCCTCTGAGTACTGCGCAGCTGAAAGCAATGGAAAACTACAGCTGCTTTTTTTTCCAAGAAAATGTGGCTCTGCATTTTCACATAACAATAATGGAGGCGCCTTCCTTGGTAAAATATTCCGGAGGTAAAATAGTCCCCCGTTCGGATCTCCGGGTGGGGACTCTTAAGGAAGGGGTCACCAGAAAATTAAAAAATAACATTCTACGAGTCGGAGCGTGGAATGTTAGAAGCTTAAAAAAGGTTGGTAGGCTAGAAAATTTAAAAAGGGAAATGGATAGGATGAATGTGGATATAGTAGGAATTAGTGAGGTTCGGTGGGAAGAGGAAGGCGACTTTTGGTCAGGTGATTTTAGAGTAATTAACTCAGCGTCAAATAATGGGCAGGCAGGAGTAGGTTTCGTGATGAACAAGAAGATAGGGAGGAGAGTGGAGTATTTCAAAACGCATAGCGATAGAATCATTGTAATAAGGATAAAATCAAAACCTAAACCGACAACGATTGTTAACGTTTATATGCCTACAAGCGCCCATGATGATGATGAGGTAGAGTGTGTATACGAAGAGATTGATGAAGCAATTAAGCACGTAAAAGGAGATGAAAATTTAATAATAGTTGGAGATTGGAATGCAAGCATTGGAAAAGGCAAGGAAGGAAATATAGTGGGTGAATACGGGCTGGGCAAAAGGAATGAAAGAGGGGACCGACTTATAGAGTTTTGCACGAAGTATAATTTAGTAATTGCCAACACCCAATTTAAAAATCATAATAGAAGAATATACACTTGGAAAAAGCCAGGCGATACTGCAAGGTATCAGATAGATTATATCATGGTTAAGCAAAGATTTAGAAATCAACTCGTTGACTGCAAAACTTACCCTGGAGCAGACATTGATAGCGACCATAATTTGGTGATAATGAAATGTAGATTGGGGTTTAAAAACCTGAAGAAAAGGTGTCAGATGAATCGGTGGAATTTAGAGAAGCTTGAGGAAGAGGAGGTAAAGAAGATTTTTGAGGAGGACATCGCAAGAGGTCTGAGTAAAAAAGATAAGGTAGAAAATGTAGAAGAAGAATGGGAGAATGTTAAAAAGGAAATTCTTAAATCAGCAGAAGCAAACTTAGGCGGAATAAAGAGAACTGGTAGAAAACCTTGGGTTACAGACGATATATTGCAGCTGATGGATGAACGTAGAAAATATAAGAATGCTAGTGATGAAGAAAGTAAAAGGAACTATCGGCAATTAAGAAATGCTATAAACAGGAAGTGCAAACTGGTGAAAGAAGAGTGGATTAAAGAAAAGTGTTCAGAAGTGGAAAGAGAAATGAACATTGGTAAAATAGACGGAGCATACAGGAAAGTTAAGGAAAATTTTGGGGTACATAAATTAAAATGTAATAATGTGTTAAACAAAGATGGTACACCAATATATAATACGAAAGGTAAAGTCGATAGATGGGTGGAATATATTGAAGAGTTATACGGAGGAAATGAATTAGAAAATGGTGTTATAGAGGAAGAAGAGGAAGTTGAGGAGGATGAAATGGGAGAAACAATACTGAGATCTGAATTTAAGAGAGCATTAAAAGATTTAAATGGCAGAAAGGCTCCTGGAATAGACGGAATACCTGTAGAATTACTGCGCAGTGCAGGTGAGGAAGCGATTGATAGATTATACAAACTGGTGTGTAATATTTATGAAAATGGGGAATTTCCATCAGACTTCAAAAAAAGTGTTATAGTTATGATACCAAAGAAAGCAGGGGCAGATAAATGTGAAGAATACAGAACAATTAGTTTAACTAGTCACGCATCAAAAATCTTAACTAGAATTTTATACAGAAGAATTGAGAGGAGAGTGGAAGAAGTGTTAGGAGAAGACCAATTTGGTTTCAGGAAAAGTATAGGGACAAGGGAAGCAATTTTAGGCCTCAGATTAATAGTAGAAGGAAGATTAAAGAAAAACAAACCAACATACTTGGCGTTTATAGACCTAGAAAAGGCTTTCGATAACGTAGACTGGAATAAAATGTTCAGCATTTTAAAAAAATTAGGGTTCAAATACAGAGATAGAAGAACAATTGCTAACATGTACAGGAACCAAACAGCAACAATAACAATTGAAGAACATAAGAAAGAAGCCCTAATAAGAAAGGGAGTCCGACAAGGATGTTCCCTATCGCCGTTACTTTTTAATCTTTACATGGAACTAGCAGTTAATGATGTTAAAGAACAATTTAGATTCGGAGTAACAGTGCAAGGTGAAAAGATAAAGATGCTACGATTTGCTGATGATATAGTAATTCTAGCCGAGAGTAAAAAGGATTTAGAAGAAACAATGAACGGCATAGATGAAGTCCTACGCAAAAACTATCGCATGAAAATAAACAAGAACAAAACAAAAGTAATGAAATGTAGTAGAAATAACAAAGATGGACCACTGAATGTGAAAATAGGAGGAGAAAAGATTATGGAGGTAGAAGAATTTTGTTATTTGGGAAGTAAAATTACTAAAGATGGACGAAGCAGGAGCGATATAAAATGCCGAATAGCACAAGCTAAACGAGCCTTCAGTAAGAAATATAATTTGTTTACATCAAAAATGAATTTAAATGTCAGGAAAAGATTTTTGAAAGTGTATGTTTGGAGTGTCGCTTTATATGGAAGTGAAACTTGGACGATCGGAGTATCTGAGAAGAAAAGATTAGAAGCTTTTGAAATGTGGTGCTATAGGAGAATGTTAAAAATCAGATGGCTGGATAAAGTGACAAATGAAGAGGTATTGCGGCAAATAGATGAAGAAAGTAGTATTTGGAAAAATATAGTTAAAAGAAGAAACAGACTTATAGGCCACATACTAAGGCATCCTGGAATAGTCGCTTTAATATTGGAAGGACAGGTAGAAGGGAAAAATTGTGTAGGCAGGCCACGTTTGGAATATGTAAAACAAATTGTTAGGGATGTAGGATGTAGAGGGTATACTGAAATGAAACGACTAGCACTAGATAGGGAATCTTGGAGAGCTGCATCAAACCAGTCAAATGACTGAAGACAAAAAAAAAAAAAAAATAAATTAATGTAATATATTTACTTTTACGGCTTATACTATGCATTCTTATAGTTCAACAGTTGAGTGGTTGAAGAGATTGACAGAGCAGGCACTGAACCCTTTATTTTAAATGAAAATTCCTACAAAATAAGCCTAATTTCTATTATAGTGCATTTTAAATTAATTTATTTTTATTTTTTTATTTAATTCATAAGTCGTGCCTTTGAAAAATATTCCCCCCTCTTCACCTACTATTAATGATGAAGTATAAACTACTCCTTCTGTTCACCCATCCTTAATGACAAAGTATGTAAGATACTTAGTTCTATTCCATGTGTCGAAGTTTATTTATATGGCTTACACTTTGCTTTACACTTTTCCTTCTATGTTCTCTATAGGGTTCATCTCTGTATAACATCCAGCAATAGTCTGCCATCATCGTAGAAGTACATTTTCTTTGATACCTTCTTTCATGTCCTGTTGAAATCTCTCACCATCGCTTCAGTAATGACACCCAGCTTTTTAGGAAAATAGTCCTAGTCCACAAGTAAATTTAGGAAGTGAAACTTCATTATGTTAATTTATTATTAAAAAACCGTTTTATATCTATCTTATAGTATCACAGTTTCACAATTTTTCAGCATTTTACAAATTTTGAAATTGCAATTTGCAAAAAATTCTGATGTGATGGAAAAAATGAATGTTATTTTCATTTTCAGTGCTAAAAAATACATATACTATGCAATGCCACGCTGGTTATGGTCAGTTTCTGATAATGATATAGATTTTTCATTATTTGTATTTAGTTTCTTATAATATTACTTAAAATTGGTATTTACATAAAAAAATTTAATTGTATATTGTTACAAAAATAAAACTTTTTTTTAATTTCAATTCTGAAGTTTTCAAAAGCAAATTTTATCAAGTTAAATACGTTCTTCATCACCAGCATTCTTATATTTTCTGCGTTCATCCATCAACTGCAATATATCCTCTGATAACCAAGGTTTTCTATCAATTCTCTTTGCTCCGCTTCAGTTCACTTCTGCTGATTTAAGAATTTCCTTTTTAACATTCTCCCATTCTTCTTCTACATTTTCTACCATATCAGTTTTACTCAGACCTTGCGATGTCCTCCTCAAAATTCTTCTTTACCTGCTCTTCCTCAAAAATCTCTAAATTCCACCGATTCATCTGACACCTTTCTTCTGGTTTTTAAACCCAGAAGAAAGCGACCCACAATCACTAAATTATGGTCGCTATCAATGTCTGGTGGATATGCTTTGCAATCGTCAAGTTGATTTCTAAATCTTTGTTTAACCATGTTATAATCTATCTGATAACTTGCAGTATTACCAGGCTTTTCCACGTATGTATTCTGTTATGATTTTTAAACTGGGTATTGGCAATTCCAAAATATACTTCCTGTAAATCTCAATAAGTTGTTCCCCTCTTTCATTCGTATACACACTGAACTACTTCATCATCATCATCATAATGGGCACTAACTTGTATACACACAGATGTTAACAATCGCTGTTGGGTTAGGTTTTGATTTTATCCTGATTACAATGATTCTATCGCTAAGCTTTCTGAGATGCTCTACTCTCGTCCCTATCTTCTTGTTCATTATGAAGCCTAATTTTGCCTGCCCTTTATTTGAGGCTGAGTTAATTACTCCAAAATCACCTACCAAAAGGTGTTTTCCTCTTCCCATCGAACCTCGCTAATCCGCACTCCAACTACATTCAACCTACCTATTTCTCTCTTTAAATTTTCTAACCTATCAACCTTTTTATCCTACTTTCTTAGTGAACTTTTTTATTATTTTTTTGGGTATATTGGACAGAACTTTTAACAATGATATATACAATTGGCAGATATTTTAATTATTTGTAATGTTTGCAAAGAAATTTATTTTCTCAAAAATTTTATATTAATCATTATTTTATTAAGAAATGAAATATATAGCAACATACTGTATTTCTTTTTTTGACTCACCTATTCCTATTAGTATATAAAATATGAGAAGAGTATAGAACAACAATCATTTCTACTGTAAAAAAAAAAAAACAAATTACTATCATCCAATTACACTGATAAACACAATTTTTGTTTTTTTTTTTTGTTTTAAACACAATTTTTGTAACATGTGATACATGATTTTAATCTGTTTTTTGATATTGAAAACTGATATGAACTCAGAATTTTTATATCACCTACAATTTTTGAAAAAAATTTAAATTTTAATTAAAAGATTTTTTTCATTTTTCAACATGTAGTTAGCATTTAAAGCTCCTATATTGTATTTTGTTAGCTCATTTTTTATTGTTTAACTTTGTTAACATAATTTTTAAGCCATAAATAAACAATACTAGACAAAGAATTAAAATTACATAATAAACACATCATATCTAATACTGAAAAGTGAGCCGTCATAGACAAGATTAATCACGTCTGTGATGGTCAAAATATGTAGGTGAAAGCACTGTTGTGTTGTTTGTATTAAGCATTGTATTTAGGAATGAATTAATTTTGTTCAGTCTTATTGCTGTCTTATATTTGTTAACGGTTCAGTGTCATAATGACTCAAAATTCAGTAAATGATGTGGATGCCTTTTTTTATGTATGTTGTGAGTTTACTGTAAAATTAAATTGAAAAAACATTACACCTTTAATTAAAAAAAGCATATCATTTGTATTTTCAGTGTAAAATTGATCAGGATACAACATGGGCTCCTTATATAGTATGCACTAATTGTTCTGTATATTTAAGAGGATGGCTGAAAGCTATACTGAAGGCTTTGCCATTTGGTGTACCTATTGCTTGACATGAACCAAAGGATCATGTAACTGATTTTACTTTTGCATTGATCAGTGCATTTACTGACCAGCCCATTAGCTATATTTAATATGTATTATTATATTCAGTTATTCTTCAGGTAAGGAACTACACTGACATGAACAGTAACATCTACAAATATTACACATAAAACATGTCATCGTTAATTAAGAATATACTCAAAATATGACTAATTGTGTTCTTAATTAATATTCGTGAATCAGTGTTATGATGTAAAAAAGTTGGGTTATGTGATTCAACATCTTTCATTTCTGGTCCTCCAGCCAACCGATATGGGAAGATTTATTGTGATACTCTTTAATTTCAAATTGTACTTAAAGTCATATCATTTAAAACTTCAATAATACAGTAAGAGCAACTGATAACATTGCCATCTATGCATGGCAATTGGTTTGTAACAATGGTATCTTTACATCATTTAAGTAAATTATTTTAATTAATTTTATATTTAATTACTATTGTTTTGATTTATATTACTAACTTAAGGTTTTGAGTCACTATAACAATTACCAAGATATGAAATTAAATATCAGTAATAAAATAGTCAATTTACAAAAAAGGGTAAACAAAATACAACCTATAAATTACATAAAAAAGATAAAATTAAATCATTTTAAAAATAATTTAATGTTATGTAATGTTAAATATGTACCTTAAGTATATATTCAACTTATTATAGGTAAACTGCTGATGTATCAAATTTGAAACTACCTGCAGTATCTGAGCTTAAATTAAAAGATCTCTGTGATAAAATTTAGCTTATTAAGCACATACAGCATCATTACAAAACAGATTTTTACTTAGGAAATGTATAAAAACAATTTAAAAATACAGGGTAGTAATTTGAATTTACTCATATTTAAATATAACAGGAAAAATATCAAGAGATGATACCATGTGTTTGTACTAAAAAAATACTACTTCTATTACCATGCTATTCATAACAATAACAGTAATGATATTTTTATTTAAATACAGTTACTTTTACAATTACTAATGGTATTAATACATTTGAACTTCAGTTATATAATCTAGACATTAACAGAAGGTTATTAAATGGAGTTACTGATAATAATATTCAAGATAATTAATTCATTACGTTGTATTAAACCAGCTTCAGATAATGATTCAAGTCAAGCCTTAATCCATACATTGCTGCAATACCAAAAAGTGCCATAAATATGATGTAACATCACATCATGAAACTGAATGAATTTGACGATGGACTAAGAACAGCGTTTATTTCACTGGCAGGTCATGAATGCATTAATAAAATGTATAATTAAAGATCTGACATCAAGACTTGATGCAACTATCGGTTTATCTGTATAGTACAGTTGAATTTAATTCTTACAATTGACTAATGATCTATTTTCTAATTTCAGTTTTTATTTTTATTTACGAATTGATTCCATTTAATTACTTAAATATATTTATTCATGACAAATAAATAGATAGAAATTCTTTTGTCACTTGTAATTTATTGATACCGAATAAGAATGTGTTTTATCGTAAAAGGATGATGTTAAAAATAGTATAAAATGCAATCTTGAAATTGCATTTCGGTTACAGGAGACATATTATCAGTAGAGGAATTGATAGAGGCTCAATGTCTTTTACAGTGCATTATCTTTATTTCTGTTATTTCACTTAGGATAAATTTACAGACTGGTCAGCTACCACCTTTCTCAAGTAATTCCTTCATCGACATTTTCTACTTATGCAATAGTCTTAATAAACTAATAATTTGTTATGGCAGGCAGAGTTTGAGGCTTTAATTAAATTGTACATCACTTCCATTCCCATTTTAAGATTCATGGAAGAGTGCAATTAAAGGTTCAATTATTACTTAATAGGACAGACAATCTTGTCTTCAACAATACACTGTTGTACCGACAGAAGCAAGTTTCTACTTCCATCCTACACTTTCGATTTAAATAAATAACACAATTACAGAATCACTATCGTTAAAATACTCTTTTATGGAATGTTTACTTATGTTTCCTTTGAACCCAAGGCCAATATATAACTTTATGATTCATTGTATAATTAAATAATTGAATGTAATTGCAATTTATATGTTTTGAACTTATGATTTATTATATAATTATGTAACTTTTACATACTATTTGTATATTTATGAGCGATTGCAATTTGGTCTAAACATGAATTTAGGAATTGATTTCCATTATGATATTGTGGTAGTATACACTTGGTAAATTTTTATTATATTGATAGATATATGTACAAATATATTATTTCAATTGTTATTACTTGTAAATTTTGATAGTAGTACAATTAAGAAAAAAATCATTGTAAGTTTGTTTGGGGCAGTATGGTCAGTCCTGAATGTTTTCCTTTCCTCTTTATTTTCAATATTAAGATGCTTACTCTTCTTTTCTATAGATATAAACAAGTTTGTTATGTTGCTGGCATGGTTACCCAGCTGTTTATCTTTAGCTCTGTTTAATATGTATTATTGTATTCAGTTATTCTTTAGATAAGGAACTACACTGACATGAACAGTAACATCTACAATTATTACACATAAAACATGTAATCATTAATAAAGAATATACTTGAAATATGACTAATTGTGTTCTTAATTAATATCTGTGAATCAGTGTTATGATGTAAAAGAGTTATGTGATTCAACAGCACATGTGAGTGACATGTACTCCAGATACTCTGGTATAAGTGAGATTCAAGGAATTATTTCTCAAATGACTCAACAAGAGACAACTGTGAGCTTCTGTTGGATCCCAGGCCATATTGGAATTTCAGGCAATGAGCACTCTTGAGTGCAGCAAAAGAAGCTTTTTTCAAGCCTTTTTTCACAAATTGCATTAACAATCTGTTTATTAATGAGAGGGTTATTATTCATCTTCGTTATCAACAAGAGGGTGATTCATGACAAGTGACAAAGTAAATAGAATACTACCATTCCAATAATAAATAAACTTTATTCAGTTAAGAAACTCTGTTACCGTGGAGCTCTCGTGCAGAAATTACCGTTGAGGTTATTATTTACCATTTGCAAATAGAGCATAATAGGCTCAGATCTACCTTTTTATGCTTGCTGCAATTCATCACATCCTTGATGATTGTATTTATGTAGCTTTGCGTTGCAAGTTTAAATTACAGGCTGTCATGCGAAGTATATTGAACAATGAGACATGTTATCTAATCTTTTACGATTTCTCAGGGCCATCTTTTTACCTTCAGATATTTGAGTACTGAGTAGAATAGTGTGGAGGTAATTTTATTTTTAATTTAATTTTTAATATTTACTTACAAAGTAAACAAATATTGTATCTGGGCATTGATAACAATACTTTTGTGCCCAGGAAAAATGTTTAGGATACATACAGGTGCAAGATATGATGATTAGCTTCCTCTCTAGTAGTCAGAAATACTTTTACCACTTTTTGTGTAAAAAAAAAAAAAAATATTGTAATTTATAAATAATTTTAAGCAGCATCTAATTTTCCACAAACAAAAGGAATGAGTTATTTCTCATAATTTATCTTTATTATACAAGATAAAATTATTATAAGATGTATTATTATAAATAAATATAAGATATTATAATATAGAACTAAAATTATATCCCATAACTAGTACCTAGTAGTTATTTTTTTAAATATCAACTCAACTTGACCCCTACCCAGATCTTATTGAGTTTAATGTTTATTGGCGGGTCATATAGAAGCAGTATATTATGATGACTTTTGATGTTTACTATTGATATTGTCATTGGAGTGTTGTTCACACACTAAAGGTTACGTTGTAAAATTAGTGTACAATCTCCTGTAATATTATTAATGTAGGTTAATTCTATATTTGTTAAACATGTTTTTACCTTATATTTTAAGAGCAGTGTTGGCTATTTATTGTGCACTAGAAGAGAGAAGAAATTAACTTCTTTTTTCTTTCTAACCTTCTCTACAGTAAGTTTGTTTTTAAAGCCTAACCCTTAGCAAGTAGTTGATTTTCTGCAATCGTGGATAAGACAATATAATCAAGAATTATAATTATAATTAAGAATAATTGAAGTATAATTGAAAAAAAAAATTAATGAGACTTTAGTAAATCTAGAAAAAATATTTTACCATCCTTTCATATCAAACTGAGATTAATAAAATATTCTGTAAAACCTATGAAGGACAGTCAAGGATTCTTATACAAGGCAGAAATTAAAAAAGGGATTTTCGTTGGCCCACAAATAAGGAACTGGTCAGAGATGAAATGTTCAATTTTGTGTTGACAGATATAGAATTCAGTCTGGAATTCACATTACTAGTGACATCTGCATTTCTTCCTGCCAAACCTTGGGACAGTAAGTGACAGCAAGATATTTCCACCAAACACTGAAAGTTATTAAAAAAGTAATAAAAACAAATCTGTATAGGTAAACATTCAGTGTGATTTCCTGTATTTTTATTTTTATTGAAAATACAACATACTTACCCTTTTGGTGAATTTAGATGAATTTACTCATATTTGTCTTAAATTTACTTAACTAACTAGTTAATACTCTTAGGTCTTTTTCAGAAAGTACACCAATTTTCTACATTACGATCAGTATTTTACAACTTTATTTAAAATTACATCTAAATCATACAATCTTGAAATTTCCTTTTATGGAAATGCAGTACTATACTGTTTCACCTCTAATTTGATCATTATTTAAGATTCAAACTTCAAAATTATTGTTGGTTTTTTTATAATCTAACAGCTACTCAGTTAACGCTGTAAATTTATAATGATGTTCTGCATCAATCAGTCATTATTACTTTTAGCAAAAGCGGGTGTTGTGGATTTTTAATAGTAGTAAGTTAGAGTCATACGACTGCTAGCCTCTGTTGACCTTGGTGTGGTAAAGCTCAGGGAGGAGATTGGATTTCTCAAGAGCTTGTGTAGACGTTTCTCTGCAACAATAGAAATCTCTGCAACTAACTTGAGAATCTTGTGTTGTCAAATTGAGTAAAGTTCTTACTGTCACCTCCCACAGACACAGCAAACAATACTTTAACTTTTTTTTCATTACTAATTTCTGAATTCTGAGAGGAAATACTTGATGGTGATGGCTTGATACCATCGTCTTTTTCTTAAGTCAAGAAAAAGAAGGTGGCCTAAGGTTACTAAGCCCCATAAAGTTCTTTTACTTGTTGACAGTCATGCAAGGGGCTTAGCTGGCCTTATACAGAGACATTTGGAGATGGACTACTGAATGATTTTTGGTGCATAGCCCAGGAAGGAGAAAGTGGAATTTGGGATTCATGAGACTGAAAACTTATCTAGGGATTTTTATGAGTGACCAAGGTGTGATTATCGGTGGTATGAATGCTAATGATAGGTTGTGGAAAAAAACCTCTTCGAAGATCAGATGTCAACGAAGATCCGAAGATTAACTCATTAACTAAGTGTTACACTATTAAGGGTGTGACATTAACTAGTTTAACAATTCAGTGTTTGAAGCAACTCAAAGGAAAGTAAACAGTCACATAAGCCATACTGGTGTGAGGTTGCAAATGTAGCTTTCATGCAATGTATGTACAAGTGTTTGGATTTAAATTCGGGTGGTAAAACAATTTTGGATTAATTCCTGTTTTTGGAAATGCTAATGTAGGATTGTTTTAAAAATGACAGGGAGAAAATTTTTCTGTCTTTGAAATGATTTCCCTTTTTTAAGTAAATAGTTAAACCAGTTAAGAAGGTACATAAACGCAAACTTTCCATGACAGAATTCAACTTGCTCTAATATAATAATTAATCTTTTCCTAAATATACAATTTCTAGTAAAAAAACATGAGTTTATTCATATTTAATTTCTGTATTTTAGGTTCGTAATTCCAGTATTAAAATCTTATTTTTCAAATATGTCCAACAGCTACATATCCAATGGCAAAATAGTGGTTATATAAAAAAGGGGGAAGGGTAACTGTAATCTGAAAATAAATATACATGTCAATTTATATTTAAATGTTATTGACTTAATGAATAGAATTAAGAATGAAATAAATAAAAGCTGATTAGATTATATTGTTATTTTCCTTTTTCCATGTACAACCTGTTCAAAACATTAGGGATCCCCACCTATATAATATTACCTATATATGATAACCTACTCTAGTATATAAGGAAAATCCTGCATTATATGCCAGTCTGAGTTTTATACAAATCAAAAGATGGACAGCAAAGTTTTCAGTTAACAGGTAATGAAATCTGTCTGCTGTCACTGCGTATGTATTCAGTTGTTATATTAAAAGTAATGTATCATAATTAGTATCACATCATTATATTATATGAATCATTATATCCAAATAGAATATTACTAGAAAAATTTAATATTATTTATACACAAGAATTATATGATTAAATGTTTACACTTTCAACAGCTGTCATCTTTGGAACATTTTTTAATAAGGTTAATAAAATTTTTAATAAAAATGCCTTTGCATTTCTGCTAAGAAGTAAATAATTAAATATTATCTATTTGTATTGTTATTGATGAATTTTATCATTTTATGAATTTTACAATACTATTGCAATATAAATAGATGCTTGACATCATTTACTAATTCATCTATTTTTAATAATTGTATATCTACTTCTATAAGAAAATTGTTTTTTTTTTGGATTAATTTTAATATATAAATATGTTGGGTTGTCCAAAAAACGAGGTAAAGAATCATTTGTATATTATTTGTGCTTTTGAGGTTAAAATTCTTGAAATGGTAAATGAATTTGAACCTAGATAGTGGATACTGATGTACTTTAAGGGCAGGGGTTGGATTAACCAAACATCTCAGTCTTTGATTTATATGCCATACAAATCATCATCATCCTCATCTCGTTGGGCCATGAGATTGCTTCTGTAATGTCTATTCCTAATGATCAACATTAGGAATAGAAACTGAAATGAAACTGATGTTGGCGTGAAATTACTTTAACTATGTAAAATAATCTTCACTTTGCGCTTTACACATGAGATCATAATTATGATCTCATATGTAAAGGTATTATAAAATAACTTTAATGAAAGATTTTTTATTACTCTAATTGCATTTATAGTTAATTTTAATTTAAATTTATTCTTTTTGTTAACTGGTCAGGTAAGAAAATTACATCAAAAGTAACTTTAATATGTGCAGTTTTAAATTTTATAAATATATGACCAATAACTATTTGAAAAGTTTTTGAAAAAATCTTTTGGAAAGTTATGTTTATTAAAAGTATTTTTACATCAGTAAAAATAAAAATGAAAATGATAAGACTTAAGTGTTTTATACATTTTACTCATAAAATAGTGATACAAATTTACAAAACAGTATAATCAAATTTGTTTATAATTTTTTTTATGGTAATATAGTAATATGGCAGTCACCTACCAAGTTATATGACGCTTAGTAAATGACAGAAAAAGTAGAAAACATTGTCTCTAAAAATAAAAATAGTATAGTTTTATTTCTAAAACTGTAAAAGATTTAATTAAATTATTAAATAACATTCATAAAAATTAGTACAATTTTAACTTGTTCATGGTATTGTATTTTATAACATTATTTCTGGCTGTATAATTGACAATTGCATCATTGTTTTAAAATGTTATTTTAAACAATTCACCAGCTTATAATGCTTCCTGTACAGTTCTAGTAAGTGAATGATGTCGACAACATATGAAAGATACTTCACCACCACCTTCTTTGTTACTCAGTTCATTATCAGTATATGCAGAAGATTCACACATACATAAATAAATAAAAACACAGAACTGCCAGTAAGTATTGTTGTACAATAAAAACTCTTTGTAAATTAGAGATCCCAAATTAGAAAATTTATATTTAATATATAGCAAAATTAGCTTTATTATTTTTTGGTTCAGAAATACTATAACCTATAGTCAAAACTGCAGCCTAAAAGCCGTAGTCAATAAAATATCATACTTCAGGTGAATTATTTATACAATTTTTTAAAAATTCTGTAAATAAAACATGTGTAAAAGAACACAAGTAAAATTTTGCAAATATGGCGCAGAGAGTTAATGGAAACAATACAAGGTCATGACCATTAAAATAAAAGAAATAAACTACAATAAATTAAGATAAAATACATGAAATTCAATTAAAATTCTTAGTAAGTTGAAAACAAGCAAAAGGGTATGGCATACTTGACAGAGAGCAGTTACAAAATCTGAGACTCCTTCATGTCATATTTGGGCAGCAGAATTATGATCATAATAGGAAGTTACATATGCCTTGCTAAGAATGGATTTTAAAGATCTTAGAAAAAGGCTGCTAAAGACCTTTTTGTAAGGGACTGAGATGTGGTCAATAGGGGTGCATCTATCAGATTATGGGTATAATCATGATGTATGGAGATCAGCTACAAACCAATCCTAGGATTGATAGAAGGTAAAAATATCTATCATTAAAAAAATATATTTATAAAATTAAAAAACAAAAACCATATGAATAAGAAAAAAGTAATCATACTACAAATTTGTATCTACTAGTTTCATGTAGTGAAAATAATGGAAAACATTTTACTTCAGAAATGAAAGTTTTATAAATAAAACTTACTTTAATGGTTTTACTAAATTTGTATAAAAATTATAAACAAAAATGATTACTGAAATTGATATCAAGATGCAAGACTGTTTCAGATTGTTACTCTTTCCATAATAAATTTGGGTTTTTGAGTATAAAGAGTACTGAAACTAAAGGTGTAAAATGGGAACTTAGTTGTACGACTACCAGCCACCAGCGACCTTTGTGTAGTAAAGCTCAGGAAGGAGATTGGTTCTCCCAAGAGAGTTGTGCAGATATTTCTCTGCAACAACAGAAATTTCAGCAACTCGCTTGAGAATTTTAAGCGCTACCCATCTATTGTCAAACAAAGTAAAGTTCTTGCAATTGTTTTTTTTTTTTTTGACTTGTGTTATCTCTCATAGGTTTCATTTTTGAATTGGAAGAGAAAGTACTTAACAGTGATGGCTTCAAACCATCATCTTTTTCTTGTTGGTAAGGTTAGTAAAAGAAGGCTGTGAAGGACTACAAGGCCCAATAAAGTTCTTTTGCTTGTTACAGTTATGCCAGGGACATGGCTGGCCTTATGCAGAAAGGTTCAGGGTTGGACTACAATATGACTTCGGTGGAGAGCCCTATCATTGGAAATGCTGATGTTAGGAGTTTTTATAAATGACAGTGAGGAACCTTTTTCTGTCTTTAAAATGATTTCCCTTTTTAAGTAAAGAGTTAGAAAGGATTAAGATGGTATGTAAAGACATACCTTCTATGACAGAATTCTAGCTACCTTTAGTTTAAAAATTAAGTCTTTTTCTAAAAAGATTTAAGTACTGTACTTAGAGTGACTGTAATCGGGCATAAACGTGTAGTTATCACAGAGTGAAAATAAATAAATAAATACATGCAAATTATATTAAATCTTATTGACTTAATGAATAGAATAAAAAGTTAAATAAATAATAAGCTGATTTAGATTATGTTGTTATATTCCTTATTCCATCTATATCCTGTCTAATGCGTTTGGGGAACCCCACCTAATTACAGTATTACTATTGTTATTTATAAATTACCTGTTATAGTATATAAGAAAAATCCTGCTTTATATGTCTGTCTGAGTTTCATTCAAATCAGAAGATGGACAACAAACTTTTCAGTTTAACAGATAATGAAATTTGACTGCTGTCTCTTTGTAATAGCTCATGTATTTAATAACTTACTGTCAATGCATATGTATTTAGTTATTTGATTAAAGGCAATATTAAGATTTTATATGTATAATAATAATGAGATTCACATGTATTCATTGAATCATATCTAAATATATATATTTTTTTTTTAAGTTGTTAGATTTACTTACACAGGAATTTTTTGATTCAATGCTTTAAACTTCAACACCGATCAGCTTTGAAGGATTTTTTTTTTTTTAAAAACAAAGTTTCAAATTAAAAAAATATAGGTAATAAAAACAAATTAATGTAATCAAATTATTAAATATTTTATAAATTTTTGCCTTTTATTTCTCCAGAGAAACAAATATTAAATGATATTATCTATTTGTATTAATATTGCTGGATTTAGCATTTTATTAATTATATTACAATATTATATAAATCTTCTCATAATGTTATCCTTGATCCTTTACAGACTAAATTATTTTTAATAATTTTTATTTTATATATATACTAGATTAATGAAAAATAAAAACCATGATTTTCAATAAAAATGGATATAAAATTATTAAAAATTATATATATAATAATTATATATATATTACTATAATTAAATTATTATATATATATATATATATATATATATATATATATAATCTAGTACATAATTAATAAATTAAATTAAATATATTGGTTTTCAAAACAATGAAAGTGAGAAAAATGCATTTTTGTTTTTTGATTCAAATTTTAATAATGGTAGGTTAATTTTATGTGGATTTGAATACCAGATAGTGAATACCGCTGTACTTTGTAGGTCATGGTTGAATTAATCAGATTTTAGGAATGGTCAGCTTGAGTCTCTACAAGACAAGACCTCATTTACATGTCATACAAACATCCTCATCTCATTGGTCCAAGGGATTGTGTATTATAATGTATACATTATAATAACAATAATTATACATTATATAATGTATAACATTAATGAAAGAAGACTTTTATGATTATTTTTGCATTTATAGTTATTTCTTAAAAATTAAATTTTTATTTTCTTTACATACATTTAAAGGCCAGAAAGAAAATTCATTTATTTGTTTTTCCTCTTCATAAGTAACCCGTGTTATATTATTAAATTTAATATTCTTAATTTGCATATTACTTATAATAATATAAGTAATATATAATATATATATATTATAACTTAAACTGTACAAATATTGAAACCTACTTCTTCCGTTCCACATTGAGCCATCGCTTGAATCTGGTCATGTCGTACTCTTAGTCCACATGGACTCCATTCTTTATTCGAATGAATATTAGTTTTAATGTTGCATTTAATTTTATATTTTTTATTTTTATATGTCAAGTTATATAAGAAAATAATTCATTAAATCATTATTCAACAAACAACAAGGCGTTGTCTTCATTCATCACGTATGAAAATACAGTCCAACCTCGCTCTATAATCTACCACTTCTGTAAAAGTTTTTATATTGTACAGATAAATTAAAATTATAATTTTTATGGAAATAATTAAATTTTTATATATTTAAAAACATATTAAACACATTACATAAGTATATGACACATTTCATTTTATGAAAGACTTAATCCACTAATATGATATATTAATCAGCTTTCTTTTTAAACAAATTGGTAATATTGTGATAGTAATAACTGCTTAATATGCCCTGTTTTTAATTTTTTATAAGTATAGATAACCATTAAATATTCTTTTACTATTACTACACCATTGTTATATTCAACTCAGCGAAGAAATCAAATTACTTCTTCCTCCTTTTTCTTATGTCCGTCATAGACAGACTTAATGAAAAGAATGACATGAATTTTTGAATTAAAGCAAATTTTACATATAATTTTACAAAATTACTCCAAAGTAGCAAAATTAAATTCAAAAATAGAAATTGCTCAAAAATAATGAAAAAAATATAAAGATACGGCCATAATGTTAAATAAATTCAAACGTAATTTTTTGGGGAAAAGGGGTGTACATTTTTGCCAATTTTTTTTTAGTTTTTTTTTAGAAATATACTAGACATTTTGAGATAATGAAATATCAATAATTTCAACTTATAAACACAATGTTATTCATTGAGCTTTTAAACTTTAAAAAAATTCAAAAAAATTGTTGTTGCCACAGATTATAGGAATGGAATGGGAGAAGGTTATTATCGTCATTTAACGCTCATTGATGAAGAAAATATTCATGTAAAAATTTCCTTTTAGCAAAAAATAGCTAAAAAAAAAAATGTTCAATTAATTTTCTGGGGTTGGAGTGAATATTAAAAAATATCTCATAAAAAGTGCTTCAACTAAGAACGATTTTTTGATATAATGCTCTAGTAAAATTGTTAAATTTATTTTGGCCAAAACAGTTCCCTTTTTTCTACTTTTTTGCAAAAATTTAATGTAATCAATCCCCCTGAGAACAGCATCTTCCTGACAAGTTTGAAGAATATTGGTTTACGAAGTCTAGTTATTCAAACATACATATGTAAACAAAGAACACTTTAACCTTTTCCCATCACAATGCTCCGCGCTTCTTAGCGCTCCGCAAAAATAGTTGGTATCTGATTGCCTCTCTTCATAGTCTTATGCTACCCTCTTGTGAAAAAATTTTCAAAAAATTACAGTATATTAACGAGATTTAACAGATTCTGACAAAAAAAAAAACCTTACGATTGGATATTTTTTATGCCTGTAACAACAAAAAAATTGAAACCGTACAAAAATTACGATAATTTAATTGCAGAATTTTTTTTGCGCATTTCTACCGCGTTTTTTATTATCGAAATTTTTTTTTTTTTGATTTGTGTTTATGAAACATAGTTTGCTGATTAAAAAAAAAATACTTTCAAGCAAATCGGTTGAAAGTTGGGCAAAATATGATGAAAAACCCGTGTCATAAATTACAGATTAATTAGCATATCAGTTTCGAGAAATTTTTATAGTTATTTATTTTTTCTTAGCGTTACATATAATGTAAAATTTATTTTAAAAATTATAAGACTTCCTTAGAGCATTTATTACGTAAAAAAACTTTTTTTACAACAGAGTATTGCTGTTACACGCCACGGGGGGGGGGGGGGTGGGGCAATAGAGTTCATGAAACGCATAATAATTACCCCAGTAATTACAAGCTATTCGGTACAAACAACAGTTATTTTTTATGTTACTATGTATATAAAATCGTAATATATATTATATATATATAATATATAAAATAAGAAATTACGAGCGCGCACTAGTTTTTACACCAACATATAAATCGCAATATGGGAGATTCCCCAAAAAAACAAAAGAATGAAATAGATGAAAAATAATAAATAACCTAAACAAATAAAATGAAGTAATAAATTTATAAATAAAAAGCTCTTACCCCTAGTTGGTGATATTTTGGCGTGTGTGATACACGAGAAAGCATCCATCTAAACAGAGTGGTACCTCACAAGCCACACACCTCCAGACTGATCTTACGCGAATGCCGTTTGCCGAGCACACAACGCATTGTCTAAAACTGTTTGTTCCCTCACGTTTAGGAAAATGTCTTGCTTCACAACTTTCAAGACGTAAAAATTCACGATTTCTTACATAAGATCCTCGTGCAGAAAATCTCGTAGGAGATGATGAAACAAGCCCTGTCAAAACCTCATTTCGAAACCATCAGAAGGATTGGTTCTTCTCCATCTTATTGCCGTATTATTTATTATTTATTGTAAGCCGTATAAGCATTGACAAGAAGCATATCAAAAATGTGGAAAAAGAGCATGTCAAAAATGTGGAAAAAAAGTTTTTTCGTCCATTTTGTCATGCGCCTATGTAAGTAATAGCTTGAAGACAGAAGATAAGATTGATCAACAGCCCCCATATAATTATTGTAATCTACAATCATTACAGGTCTCACGACATTTTCTGTACCGTGAATTGTTACACTGTATTTACCCTCTTCAGCAGGCCCATGAATAGAAGACAGAAGTGTTACCATTCGCTTGTCATTGAATAGAATACAAGATATTCCATCCAGTGTCGTACGACAGGCTAACCGGTGTCTGGTCAAACCTAATTGTTTACGTCTGTTTCGTGTGAATTCAGCTGGCATTCCAGCACGATTGGATCGAGCTGTTCCACAAGCTAGAATTCCCACATCTTTCAGTCGTCGATATAATTGCAGGGATGAAAAAAAAATTTCCATATACAAATGATATCCACAATTTTCATAACCTGCAATTAGATCGATAACTGTACGTTCAGTAATTTTTTCGTTTACATTTTGTTCCTCTCGTTGTCTCCCGAGATATACATTCATATCGAATGTGTACCCAGAATTATCGAAAAGTCTGTAAACCTTTATCCCAAAGCGCTTTCGTTTACTAGGTATATACTGCCGAAACAAGACTCTACCCTTGTAGGCGCATAAAACCTCATCAACTACAATTTGTTGTCGTGGATTACAGAGTTCACGAGATTTCTGACGAGCAATTTAAAATATTTCGCGTACTCTCCAGAGACGGTCATAGTTACCAGTTTGCATTTCTGATTCTATCGGTGGATCCTGGTTAGTGAAGTGTAAATACTTCAAAATATGAAGAAAGACAGTTCTCGGTAATGTATTCCCAAACCAAGCGAAATGGGAAACCTCGTCAGTCGACCAGTATTCTTGTAAAGTGTGTCTTACAGTATGACCCATTTCCAGGATGATTGCAAAGAAACGTTTCATCTGGGCAAGACTAACGTCACCTTGAATTCTGTCCTTAGGTAATGGCCTATCAGGTCTACTGCTTTGAAAATACAAATTAGTTTGTGATGTTACTTTTTCAAGGATAGCCCCAAAAAACAACATAGATACGGCAAACGGCGTCTGCCCATGAATACGGGGATCAGGAATATATTCAGGCACATTGTGTAAATTCCTACGACGCTTCTTAGGCCGACCTCTCTTATGAGGAGCGGATTTAGCCAAAAGGTCGGGATTCTTTACAAATGCACCTGGTTCCGGACCCGTAAAAGGCAAACTGTTTAGTGTGTCATATTTACACCTATCAGTACAAACTAACCAGGGATTTCCAAGAACCGGCAGACGACCTTCCAACTCGTAACCTTCGTCATCTGTAACTGTTTCGTCATTTTGGGCCCGGTCAGTTGGATTTTCTTGTAACTCCGCCGTGTCAAGTTCCTCATCTTGGAGAGGAAATTCAACAGCTGGTTGCATTTCAACATCCAACTGCACTGGAGAACGATAATGGATTTCATGAAATATATTACCGTTTCCTTCAGCATGTGGATGTAGAACTGAACCGGCTACATTTATTTTCTGTTCCGTGTCAGTATCACTAATCGAATGACCTGGATCATCATCGTCGCTACTAAAATTCAGGAGATGCGGTTCCGAAAAATCGTTACTCCTAATTTCAGTATTTTTGATGTCATCCAAGCCCTCAAGGTCGTCACTGTCATTTTCGTCATAATCTGAAAGTTCTTCGTCAAGAGCAAACCTAATCTGTTCGTCATTCATTGTCTCGATAAAAAAAAAATTACGGCAAATAAAAAAAAATCACAAATTTAAAAAAAACGCCCAATATGTGAAAAAAATCGCACTGAATAAAAAAAAACCGATGTAATTTTGAAAAAAATAATGAAATAATATATTACCAACGGAACGCCGGTTTGCGATAGTAAGTTACTTACTGCAGTTCACTCGTACTCACTCACACAATAAAGTAACATATGTTAGTATAAAGAAAGAGATTCAGTAAAAACTACGTTTTATAAAAATCCCCTCCACTTAAAAGGCTATTCGGATTGACAAAAAACTATTTTTACTGTATACTGTTATTCATTACGAATCGGTATGTGTTTCATTGATGCCGATATCTTTTGTCAGAAAAGATTTATTAGGCCTCAAATAAAAGTGACACATTTATGACCACAAATTCCTTTTTTTTTTGTGTGTGCCGTATAACATAACTTATTATGTATTTCAATACATCGTTATGTTGCTGATATAATAAGCTAGTTTTGTAAATAATAAATAAATCCGTAACCCTCATAGCAATTATAATACACCAGTCACACACACACACACAAGCACATTTCTGAGAAAAAAATGGTCATATTCTTTCTTGTCCAAATAAAACATTTTAATTCGTATAACTAAAGTTCAAATTGTATAATAAAACTGATTTCTTTGTGAATATAAAAAAATATAACCGACTTAGATCCCATATAAAATGTTTTTGTAACAGCGTTTTAAAACTGTCACCGCACAGAGCCACTTTACTGGCTTCCTGATCTGAAAAGGTTAAAAATGTCTCCTTGAGGCACAATTAAAAGAAGATTGATTTTTTGAAAATTTTGTGGAATTGATTACTATACTGTCCCTTTAGTATTACAGCTATCTAGCTTTATTGGCCAGAAAAATAAAAGCTTGAAGATGAAAACCAACTTAAAAATTAGAATATTATTCTTCTAATAGCATTCTGTGATAAATTTGATATCCTTTGAATCACTAATGAAAACAGATTTCACTATAACCATTTGAAATAAAGTAATAAAGTAATTGAAATAAAGATGGAGGTAAATTTGAAAATATTTATGAATTAAAAAGGCGCGCATGAATTGGCAGTTCTATTGGCAGTTAGCGATATAATGGTATTTGAATAAATATGGTTTTAAATCATATTTAGGAACAAATGATATATATTTATCAGTTTATTTACTTTATTATATTTGTTGATAATCTTCAATTTAGATCCATTAATTAAACGCTTTTCATACATTACAAATACCTTATAAGCTTACGCAGTAAGAAAAAAAATTTTTATTTTACTTCTTACAGCTGGATAAATGTGGTCAGTTGTAATTGTGTTTACTGCCATTCCTAGGTCGCCTTTTAATTCACAAAAAGTTTCAAATCTTCATCCATCATCTTATTTTAGTAGTTTCAATTTGCTGGTCTCATATTCTGTTACAGTGATGATTCCCAAAATATCAAACTTAATGTTAAATAACTGTCGCATCTGGAATGTGATTTCTTGGTATATTTTCAATGTTTTAAAAATCATTTAATTGAATTAGTACTTGGTAAAGAAATGTAAGAGATAGGTGAACCACATGTTAAAATATTACATTTTTTATCTGCAGTTATTTTTTTACAATTGTTTGAATTTTACTTTTCTGAAATACTTCTGGAAAACAGTGTTTTTTAAAAATATTTTTATATCAATAAAAAGAAAAATGAAAACAATAAGGAAGCGTTTTATTTTTTACATTTTATGCAGAAAAGAATGCTGATTATAACAGTATAATAAAATTTTTTTAAGATTTTTTTTTATGAAATACAGTAATACAGCAAAGTCACTGTTAAGTTATATGATGCTTAATAAATGACTGAAACAGTAAAAACCATTGATTGCCTAAACTAAAATAATATTAAGTTTTATTTATAAAATTATAAAAGATTTGATTATATGAATTATTAAAATAATCTCTCCTTGTTTTTAGTATTATTGGTCATATCCTGGCTTTTTTGAATCCTGCTGAATCAAAAAGATGCCCAGGTGCTTGTATTTTCAAATACAATCCACTTTGTGCAATAAACTCATCAGGAAAACTGAGAACATTCAATAATAATTGTTGTTTGGCAGTTTTTAACTGTAAAACTAGTGGAAGTAAGTTTGTGAAATGTTACTGTGGAGTTAATTTTGTAATTTCTTAACTTTAATTTTAAATGTAGCATTTTCTATTTTAATGAAGTTACTGAAGACGCTTTTTTGACTGAAGACAAAAAAGTGTCCAGTGACGCCTTCATGCAGCTCTCCAAGATTCCCTATCTAGTGCCAGTTGTTTAATTTCGGTATACCCCCTACATCCTACATCCCTAACAATTTCTTTTACATATTCCAAACATTGTGTGCCTCCTCAATTTTTCCCTTCTACCTGTCCCTCCCAATATTAAAATGACTATTCTAGGATGCCTTAATAAGTGGCCTATAAATCTGTCTCTTCTCTTAATATATTTTTCCAAATGCTTCTTTTTTCATCATCTGCCGTAACACCTTTGTATGTGTAACTTTATCCACCCATCTGATTTTTAACATTCTTCTATAGCACCACATTCAAAATCTTCTACTCTTTTCTTCTCAGGTAGTCCGATCGTCCAAGTTTCATTTCCATATAAAGCTACGCTTCAAACATATACTTTCAAAAATCTTTCCTGACATTTAAATTAATTTTTGATAAACAAATTATATTTCTGAATGAAGGCTTGTTTCACCTGTGCTAATTGGCATTTTATATTGCTCCTGCTTCGCCCATCTTTAGTAATTCTACTTCCCAAATAACCAGATTCTTCTACCTCCGTAATCTTTTCTCTTCCTATTTTTATATTCAGTGGTTCATCTACATTATTTCTACTTCATTTCATTACTTTTATTTTGTTCTTGTTTATTTTCATGTGGTAGTTCTTGCATAGGACTTCATCCATGCCATACATGTTTTTTTCTAAATCTTTTTTACTCTCAGCTGGAATTACTATATCATTAGCAAATCATAGTATCTTTATCTTTTCAGCTTCTACTGTTACTCTGGATCTAAATTGTTCTTTAACATCATTAACTGCTAGTTCCATGTAAAAATTAAAAAGTAACGGGGATAGGGAACATTCTTGTCAGACTCCATTTTTTATTACGGCTTCTTTCTTATGTTCTTCAGTTATTACTGTTGCTTTTTGATTCCTGTAAATGTTAGCAATTGATCTCCTATTTCTGTATTTGAACCCTAATTTTTTTAAAATGCTGAACATTTTATTCCAGTCTACGTTATCGAATGCCTTTTCTAGGTCTATAAATGCCAAGTATGTTGGTTTGTTTTTCTTTAAACTTCCGTCTACTATTAATCTGAGCGTTAAAATTGCTTCCCTTGTCCCTATACTTTTCCTGAAACCAAATTGGTCTTCTTCTAACACTTATTCCACTCTGATCTCAAATACTTCTGTACAGAATTTTTATGCATGACTAGTTAAGTTAATTGTACTGTATTCTTCACATTTATCTGTTCCTGCTTTCTTTAGTATCATGACTATAACACTCTTTTTGTACTCTGACAGAAGTTCCCCTTTTTTATAAATATTACCACCAGTTTTTATAATCTAACAGCTGCTTCCTTACCTGCACTGTGCAGTAATTCTGCAGGTATTCCGTCTATTCCAGGAGCCTTTCTTCCATTCAAATCTTTTAATGCTCTCTTAAATTAAGATCTCAGTATTGTTTCTTCCCTTTCATCCTCTTTGACTTCCTCTTTGACTTCCTCTTCTTCCTCTATAACACCATTTTCTAATTCATTTCCTCCATATAACTCTTAAATATATTCCACCCACCTATCAACCTTTCTTTCCGTATTATAAATTGGTGTACCATCTTTGTTTAATACATTATTAGATTTTAATTTGTGTACCGCAAACTTTTCCCTACCTTTCCTGTATGCTCCGTCTATTTTACCAATGATCATTTCTCTTTCCACTTCTGAACACTTTTCTTTAATCCACTCTTCTTTAATTAGTTTACACTTCCTGTTTACAGAATTTCTTAATTGTCAATAGTTCCTTTTACTTTCTTCATCACTAGCATTCTTATATTTTGTACGCTCATCATGTATTTGTAGCTGCTACATGTATTTTGATATCCAAGGTTTTCTACCAGTTCTCTTCGTTGTACGTAAGTTTGCTTCTGCTGATTTAAGAATTTCCTTTTTAACATTTTCTCATTCTTCTTCTATATTTTCTATCTTACCTCTTTTACTTATACTTCTTTATATGTCTTCCTCAAAAATCTTCTTTACCTCCTCTTCCGCAAGCTTCTCTAAATTCCACTGATTCATCTGAAAGCTTTTCTTCACGTTTTTAAACCCCAATCTACATTTCATTATCACTAAATTATGGACGCTATCAATGTTTGCTACAGGGTAAGTTTTTCAGTCGATGAGTTGTTTTCTAAAGGTTTGCTTAACCATAATCTATACGATACCTTGCAGTGTCACATGGCTTTTTCCATGTGTATATTCTTCTATTATGATTTTTAAACTGGGTGTTGGCAATTACTAAATTATACTTCGTGCAAAACTCTGTAAGTCGGTCCCCTCTTTCATTCCCTTTGCACAGCCCATATTCACCCACAATATTTCCTTCCTTGCCTTTTCCAGTGCTTGCATTCCAATCTCCAACTATTATTAAATTTTCATCCCCTTTTACGTGTTAATTTCTTTGTATAAACGCTCTACCTCATCATCATCATGGGCACTTGTAGGCTTATAGACATTAACAATCTTTGTCGACTTAGGTTTTGATTTTATCCTTATTACAATGATTCTGTTGCTATGCATTTTGAAATACTCTATTCTTTTCCCTATCTTCTTGTTCACTACGAAACCCACTCCTGCCTGCCCTTTATTTGAAGCTGTGTTAATTATTCTAAAATCACCTGAACAAAATTCATTTTCCTTTTCCCACCGCACCTCGCTAATTCCTACTACATCTACATTTAATCTACCCATTTCCCTCATTAAATTTTCTAACCTACCCAATCGTTTTTAGACTTTAACATGCCATGCTCTACTCGTAGAATGTTATTTTTTAATTTTCTGGTGACCCCCTTCCTTAGTAGTCCCACCCAAAGCTCTGAACAGGGGACTAGTTTACCTCTGAAATATTTTACCAAGAAAGACATCTTTGTTACTACAGAGAGTTACAGTTTCTTGGAGAAAAACAGCTGTAGTTTTCCATTGTTTTCAGCTGCACAATACTCAGAAGATTGAGTGATGCTGATATGGCCATTCAAGTCCTCCTGACCTACGCTCTTAACAATTACTGAAAGAGCTGCTGCTCTGGCTCTCAACAGATACCTCTACAATATGGTTGCACCTTTGGTTCAGCTCTATATCATTGAGCACTCAGGTCCGCTCACCATTGTCAAGGTCTCATGATTCGTAGAGAGAGTAGTCTAATTAAGAAACTGATAATTCAATGTCTGTTATTCATTGTATACATTATGTGAGGAATGCGAAGATCATTGATCTACATATCCATCAATATTTTTTTATTTTTAATGCATAACAAAAGGGACTACTTTCCTTTTAGAAAAATCAGAAAGTAACAGGTTCCCTTTCAGAGAACTGCTTACCATCTGTGTTAAAGAATCCTTGATGATTAAAGATAACTACAAAACTGTGCCTAAACTTTGATTAGAATAGTATAACAATGTATGGTGTTAAGGGGGTATAATATTGTGAAAAAATCAATTTCTTTAAATTTAAAAAGAAATTTTGCTCAATTTATAGTCCAGTGGTGTAATCATTATTTATGTACGATAATTGGAAGTATAAAAAAATAATAAACATTTGAAGCATATACGGTCAGTTTTGCTGGTTTCGAAGTCGGAAAATACTGATTTTAGAATGTATAATACAAAAAGACAGAAGAGAAATTTTTACCCGTTGTGAAGTTTGAAATTCAGTTTTATCTTTGCTGTAGTCGTTCTATTGTAGAACATTGAAAACACGTGATAGTTTGCAGGCAAAAACAAAAGTTTTTCTGGTTACTTTATACGTCATTGACTGTAATAGTTTTTTCGCATAATTATTTGAAACTCGTTAAAATAACGTGTGCTTTTATATTTTTGAGTAGTTTTTTTAAGTTTTTATTCAAAATAATAGGTAGATACATGTTACTTCTTACTAACTGTGTGATACTAACTGTGCAGGTATTGTTAGGTTATCTTTACAAACAATTCGTGTAAGATTTTTTTTTGATTAACCTTCCGGACCACCGTTAGATCACCTCACCTTCAGAGGATGAGGTGAATGATTTATAGCGTGTGTGAAAATGCCATGCCTGACCGGGATGGCATTTCACACAGATTTTCGTGTAAAATTACCGTACTGCAATTTATAACGCAATGATTTTGTTCATTATTTTCAAAATATCCCGCAAACAATGTTGCATACGAAAAACAACTGCAAGAAATCTGAAAGACAGGACAAAAATTGTAAATCAGGCGAGGTGGAAAAGTTTGGTCCAATAAATTGTCACCCCACAAGATAATGTTATTATGACTCACCTGAATCCTCGAATGTAAGGTATATGTATGTGTAATGTATATGTAAAAAAAGCTTTGGTGTATCATAATCCCCCCCCACTACCCCAGTAATTATAAAAAATGAAACTATAATAATACAAATATATGAAAATAGTGGCAAATCAATTATATGAAATGCTAATTAAATAAAATTAGGATAAAAGAATCATAATTATTTAAAAAGTATTAAAATATTTGAGTAAGTATTATTTCTACATTTTAAATGAAAAAATAAATATGTCAAGGTTTTTTTTTTTATTAATATTTAAAACCACCAGTAAAGTTAATGAAGTTAACTGATTTTGTTAAAGATCTTTTATTTACAACAATTGGCATAATTAATAACATTGAAACCAAAAGATATGAGTATATCTGGGTTATTAGTATCAAAAGGAACAATGTCTTGAGCATGTATGTTGTTTATTTTTGTTACTTAAAAAAAACAATTTTTTAACAGAAGAGTACATAACATTCTAGTTATATAACCAGTTGTTATTCATACAGAGATATGTAAATATTGATATTGTGTTACATAATTTTTCTGAACATTCTATTGATCACAGTATTTTGCATTACTTATACATCTCACATAAACACATGCACACAGTAAAAACAAAAATATAACTGGTATGTAAGTCAAATTCTGAAATTACCTTTTGATAGCGATAGAAGAATTTTGTCAATATATTTGACAGAAAAAAATTACACGTATGAAACATTGTTCTCTTATAAAAATTTGTAAAAATTGCTTCTTTTTTTCCGGATGAAATAACATTCACTCAATCATTCTTATTTTCTGCCTTTTAATTAACAAACTCCTAAAATAAAAGTATATACTTTTTCAAATATTTTTGGGTAGAAAACAGACAAAAGGCTAAACTCTGTTAATAACTTTTATAAATTTGTTTTTTCTATATTTTATACTTATAAACACTGCTTCACAAATAGTTAATTTAATGAATTGAAGATAAAATAAACAAACTAAAATCTAAATTTATGATTTAGGCAGCCATTTAAGGAGGAACTTTTCTTTTGTTAATCATTTTACAGTGATTTTTAAATGAATTTATCTGACTTCTTTAATAATTTTACTGTACAAAAATAATTTTCAAACAATCATTGAATGCTATATCAGTTTTCTTAATTGCATAAAATGAATACTGAATTTATATGTACAAAAACTTTACATTGAAAATCACTTGCATCAATAAAATTACTTTCATCAATAAAATATTTATCAATAACATTTATTCAAAATGTTTATGGTCTGCTTCATTATTAATTTGTGTGATTTTTTTCAGGGTATAGAAAAATCAGAAATGGAACATGTTAATTAATTATGAAGGAAAGGTCAAACACCTTATTACAATGAATAAACAATAAAATGGTATTTTATAAATTTACTTTTAGCATTTATATTATTGAAATTCAGTTACAGGCATGTAATGTATATTAAATGATTTTTTAAACTTAAAATTTAATCTTTCTGTTCCTATAACATAATAATTTTAAAAACTCTCTATTTCTACTGGCTACAGGGATTCAGAACAATTTTAATGTGCTCTCCTTAGACAGAAGGAAGACCAACTTAACCTTGTCAATTAATTACAGTTAAAGATTTTTAGTTTACAATTAGGAGAAATGAGAAAATTGATCAACCTCTTAACAAAATTTGTAGTTTTTCATAAATAAAATTAAAAAAATGTAATTACTTTTATTCTTTTATTTGTATATAATTCTACATTAATTTTATTTTTAATCATTATAAACGAATTATACACAATTTTAATCAAAATTGAATGCATATTTTATTTTAAAATACTTTATTTTGTTATAATATTACACTGCAGTTGATGGAAAGTTTTAATAGTTTTATTAAAATTTTATTTAAGAAATTCTATCCCTCCCAAAAAAAAAACTACTATCAATGCTCAATGATTACAATAATGTTCATATTGAATCATTTATAAGTTTTAATCATCAAATATTTTACTGATTCTATATAAAATTTTAGATAAAACAAAAAATATTTACTATTTAAAATTCTATATATTTAAATAAAATGTAATAATTACAATAACCATTGTAATGGCAATGGTAGTATTTTTTTTTTTTTTAAATACTGACGAAGCTGGGAAGATCAATTTTTCTTGCGAAACTGTGTGCTATTAATAAGGGCTTAAATGTAATTAGCCTAACATTTCGACACGTTCTTGTTCAGATTTAGTGACACGAAATTCAGACATCCCATTGTCTATGAGATACAGTCTATTACTACTGAAATGACTCAGTGGAACATGTTGTGAACTTCTGCTGGATCCCTAGCCATATTGAAATTTCAGGCAATGAGTGCGGTCATAGTGCGGCAAAGGAGGCTTTTTTCCAGCCTCTCACTAATCGCGTTGTTTCAGACTATGTTCTGTTTTCTGAAGAGGGTGGTTTGTGATGAATGCAGAGTGAATGGAATGCTACCATCAACAATACACTTCGTCAAATTAAGAATACTGCTCTTCATCCAGGAATAACCATTGAGAAGAGGTTTTTATTTGCCGTATGAGAATAGGACACACTACACTCACATGTGGACACCTCGTGACTCATACCAATGCACTCAATTGTGTTTGCTGCGACTACCAATTTACGGTTCACCATCACGTACTTGTAGACTATGCTGTTACAAGGCATTGAATCGGAAATTTAAATTAGGGGCTACATCCGAAATATTTTAGGGAACAGTATGACGATGTTATTAAATGTCTTGTTAAATCTTAAGGCTGTGCTCTGTATTCAAATATTTGATTATTACTGTAGTATGTACTGTAGTTATTACTTCAGTCATTTGACTGGTTTGATGCAGCTCTCCAAGATTTCCTATTTAGTGCTAGTCGTCTCATTTTGATATACCACCTACATCCTACATCATTAACAGTTTGTTTTACATATTCCAAATGTTGCCTGTCTGCACAATTTTTCCCATCTACCTGTCCCTCCAATATCAAGGCAACTATTTCAGAATGCCTAAGTATGTGGCCTATAAGTCTGTCTCTTCTTTTAACTATATTTTTCCAAATGCTTCTTTCTTCATCTATTTGCCGCAATACCTCCTCATTTGTCACTTTATCCACCCATCTGATTTTTAACATTCTCCTGTAGCACCACATTTCAAAAGAAGGGCTACATTCTTTTAGCTATATGTTCCAAATGTTTCTTTCTTGTATAAGAAATATTTTTCGTTATGATATTGTGTGTGTTAATTATTGATTTTACTTGTTTTATAACATTGTTATTTAATATTTAGGTCTGGTTTTGGTGTTGTTAGCTTAATTTGTTTACTACTGTAAACAATACGTTGCTTTACGCCCAGAAAAAAATTCAAATGATAAAGCCTAAGTAAAGACAATCAATTATTTTCCAAAGCTTAAAAAAGTTTACCAACTTTTTTAAAGATTTTATAATTGTATTTTTCCTTCATACAGCCTGGAATTTAAAGGGTGAAAGTAAAAATTTAAGGGTCACTTGTTGGAAATTCATTTAAAACTTTATTTTTTATTGTTTGGCTTCAAAGATTTATCATCAACCGAATCAGAAAGTATCATTTATAAATGCATTCTGTTGAATATTGTAAAAAAATAGTACAAATTATATCAACTAATTGAGGTTATACACTAAATGCTTTCCATTACTAGCTTGTTTTCTGAAGATTAGATTATTTTTATAGAGATCTCACCTTCTTCAGAATGAATTTTTACATTAGCGCGCCAAAATATTAATTACTGGATTAAATTGCCTTTAATTCATATGATTTATTTCTTGTCATTTCCAGAATTACATATGGAAATGCACAGTCAGCCTGCAACTGCAGATGGGGATTTTTTTACATCAATGAAATCAACCAAAATCAAAAATACTTCAGAGCATTCTAAATTTATATTTAGAAATGTAACTAGCATATGAACTACTGCACAGACATACAAATGGTATACTTTGAAGAGGTAATAGCCACTAATGTACAGTTCTGAATGTATGTTTTTTACAGACACATTTCAGTAATTAAACTTGAACTACACCTAAAATAAATGACAAAAGTCCTAGATCCTTAGCGGCCACGGTCTATGTGTTTTGGGAAAACAATCTGGAATTTTATCATGATAACTGCCAACATCTATATCCTTATTTAATAAATCAATATGTGTAGGGTATTGATTAATTTAAAACAGTACTGCATACTGGCTTTATTAAGAGTTAATGATGTCAGCAGTTAATGCCGATTTTTTTTTAACAGTTTTCTACTACCCAAAATGTGAAATTGAAACCCAGATGATTTGAGTATAGTAACCGGCAATTTAACCACAACAGATATTCAAAAATAAATAAATGAGATATATTTTATGTTAACGATAAAATAAAAATCAAAGATTTAAAAATGATAAATTTGAAATGAAATGCACGTATAATTTGTATAAAAGAATCAGCCGTACATAATATGTTTTAAGTCTCAAAGAACTTACATAAAAATCATCACATTAAAAATATATCATCTATAACTTACAGATTTAAAAATTAGAAAATGGCAATAAAAACTATACAAATCCAGTATAAATAATTAGCAACAGTACATTAAGAATTGATAATCTTTGATTAGATTAGTATCAAAAAGGGATAAAGGGGGTAAATCCTGAATCAAAGAGTTACCAAACGAATGATAGAATATTCAATTACTCTCAAAAGATAAAATCTTAATCACTGTGAACAGGAGTATCCCAGGAAAGCATTCAAGAGTGATAATTGTTCTGTCAACAAATTTTCACTTCCATCAAAAAATGGTTTTGGATTGTACATCTTGTACTTACAACAAATCTTTCAACCAAAAGGGTGATTACAAAAAAAAAAAAAAAAACACACTATATATGTATCTTTTCAAAATATGTACATATATCTGTAATATGAAATCATAAAAATAAACCGGTTATGAAAAACTTACTTTCTAACATTACCTCATAAAAACGATTTAATAATAAGTTGATAAAATGCTAAATGTTTTTAGGCTGGTGAATGTGGTCATCATAATTTATCTGTGATGACAGCAGAGCATAACACCCGTAACGATATGCCGGTTAACAGTTTGATTGGCCAAAAAATATACTGCAGAGTGCAATAATATCAAAGAGCAGTTACACAAAAGATGATGCCTCACCCGGTAACCACAATTTAAAAAAATTTAAATGTTACAATAAAAATATTAACCCGTTAACAATTACTACCGCTAATAATAAATTTATTTTAACTGAAACAAACTACTACAAACTAAACAAACTACTACAATCTAAATTGGAAGGAAAGTGTTAGCTTGAAAAGATATGAATCAGTGAAAACTAAAACCCAAATTATTCTCACAATGCAAGTTGCTTGAACAGAGTTGAAAAAGATAAATTCAACTCATGTAAAGTGGTGATAGAGTAATCTGTAATCCTCTGTCATGAAAGAATTGAAGGGAAAGGTTCTTGTTATGAAACACTTCCAGAATAAGATTTTTAATTAATTTAAATTACTAAAAGGAAAATTTATTCCACTCAATGAATGATGATGATTAACTTTAAGGATTGTGTTAGGTTTAAGTCCACACCAATATGTTATAAAGAGTACTTAAAAACAAGTTACGGCCTGAATTAGGTTATGCCTCGTGTTAATACCTTATTTGTGTTTCTTTTTTAAATTGTTTTTAATACGAAATCAATCTATCTGGTTATGAGTGCTCCTATAAAATATTTGGTAATTAAAAATTAGGTAAAATTTTGCAAATATTTTTATTAGACTAATAAAAAAAAAAAAAAACGTTATACAGAATTCTGATTCTGAAGCTTCCTATGCAGATTTGTATCTCATAAATTATTTATATAAATGAGATCTTTTTTCCACAAAGTTATAATAATATGATGATAGAATTTATAAAACTAAACGGAGAAAAGAATTGTAAAAAAATCTACATTTCATAATATGAAGTATTATGAGACAAATCAGATAGTATGCGATGTGTATTGAGCATGAAAATGATCTGATTTAGATATTTTTTACATTTTATTATAATATGTAATTTGCATGAAAAAAACAACATATTTTGCTATGGAATATGATGAAAAAATATATGTAACAAATCTTTTCAGTAAATCAGTTTTTTAAATTAAAGATTTTTCATTATATATAAAAATCCAGATTCGCTGCTATGTGAAAACATTTTCATGAATATCTATTATTTGGAAAATCATATTTTTAAACATACATTTTTGCACAATACATATATGATCTTTGAGGTTAATAATAAAAATTGTAAAATTTAATAAAATCCCATTAGTCAATACAATTGTGAGAAATTATCGATAATAAATCTGACATAGTATTATGAGGGCCGTTCAGAATGTTCTAGGCCTGCCAAAAAAACAAACAAGATTTTTTTTAATTTTTCAAGTATTCACCTTGCAATATCGATACATTTACATCAACTATTTTTCACCTTTGTCACTTTTCACCTAAATACACTCAATGTAATGTGATTTGTCCAGCTTTGGAAAATAATTGATTGTCTCTACTTAGGCTTTATCATTTGAATTTTTTTCTGGGCGTAAAGCAACGTATTGTTTACAGTAGTAAACAAATTAAGCTAACAACACCAAAACCAGACCTAAATATTAAATAACAATGTTATAAAACAAGTAAAATCAATAATTAACACACACAATATCATAACGAAAAATATTTCTTATACAAGAAAGAAACATTTGGAACATATAGCTAAAAGAAGGGCTACATCTTAAGGCATTCTGAAATAGTTGCCTTGATATTGGAGGGACAGGTAGATGGGAAAAATTGTGCAGACAGGCAACATTTGGAATATGTAAAACAAACTGTTAATGATGTAGGATGTAGGTGGTATATCAAAATGAGACGACTAGCACTAAATAGGAAATCTTGGAGAGCTGCATCAAACCAGTCAAATGACTGAAGTAATAACTACAGTACATACTACAGTAATAATCAAATATTTGAATACAGAGCACAGCCTTAAGATTTAACAAGACATTTGTTAACATGACTAATATGTTATAGATTGTTATCAGTAGAATTTTATGAATGAAATTTTTGGTGTAAGAGATCACTAACTGGAATTTTTTTTTTAGAGAAAACATTGTCAAATTAAATGTTATCCATCATAAGTAACTTTTGTGTAATGGCAGCTCCTTAGAAAATGTTAAAAGATATTTTGGCTGTTTCAATTACTGTTTTAGAAGAATAAAATAATTATTTTTAAAATTGTGTTTGTATGGTATTTGTAATTAAAAATTCCTGTAAAACGTGAACTATGTAAATCTTTTATGAAATAATATATTAGTGAAAATAATATTTACTTGTACACCAAACATTTTATTGTGCTTGTTGATTATCGTTTTTTTAAAGTGAACTGATGTGCGTAGGTGCCAAATAAATATTTCTTAAGTGTATGTTAAAATCATTGTACCATTCTTTATATGTAATTTTTCAGTATGGAATTAAATGGATGCTAATGAATTATTTATTTTGGAATTTTTCTTAATAAATTTAGAACTTACCAAAAAAAAACACTGATTTTTATCTGTTGTAATAATAGTGGAAATTTGATAAATTTATCAGAATTTTTAAATATCTTAAACTTTTTTAGTTTTTGTATTCTGTTATACAATCAATTATTTTGTTTGCTTTAAGATTCTACTGTCTCACAAGTTGTTAGTCACAGTCAGTTTCGTGTCATCCATTCCCAAGAAAGCACAGTTAATCGAACAGTAATGATAAAAGTATAGCGTTAACACCAAAATTCTAATCCGTCTATTCCTTAATCTGGATATGAAATATATTTTTTAAGAGAAAAAAGTGTTCGTTATATAGTATTTTTTGTTCATTTGTCACGTAGATTGCCGACAACATATTAAAAGAAAGAAAAAAAAAATCACATTGAGGATAATTTCAATACATCAGAGTTTGAATAGTTCATCTTAAGTAAATAACTGGAATGAGTTTACAAAATTATTATTATTTGTATTCATTAAACATCAGAATATTCATCTCAAATAAGGGCAAAACCAATCCTAAAGTTTAATACTTATTTTTACTGTGTCGATGAATAGTAATGCCTTAAATTTCTATTATCTACTGTTTCTATATTTTAATTCAATAAGTTTCAGGTTTGATTCTGCTAATACGTGAAATTTTTTATTCTACAAATTTCTATATTTAATTTTTTCGAAATCGAAAAAATATAGTTTTATAAGTAGTTTTAAGTAGTTAAAATAAATAAATAAAAAGTAGTTAAAATATAAATAAGTAGTTTATAAGTAGTTTTATAAGACTGTGATAGTCTTATAAAACTATCACAGAAATTACTCCTGCTTAACCTCTCCCGCAAAAGAAAATAAAGTTTGAACAGTAATAAAATTTATTGCAAACATGAATCAAAGATTGTATCTATTATAATGGAGCAGAATGAGGTTGCTGAACGTACATTTAGATTGACAGTTGAAATTTCATAAGGAGATGGTACAGCAAATAATCGTGGGATTAAAAAATTTAGTTCTGCGTTGTTTTGATACCATGTCACCTCCATGCGGAGAAGTGGCTAAAATTTTATTTCGTTTAATAGATACTGAAAAAGTAAGTTCTGATTACCTTTTGTTATATTTTTAATACGGGACGTATTTATAAATCTATTTATTATTTTCATTTACTTAAATAAAATTTTAATACTTAAAAGAAATGAGTGTAATTATTTTATTTATATCTATATATTTTTAATTGTATTTATATATAAATATATAAAATAAATTATAAGTAAAAAACCCAAAAAAAAGTTACAATGAATTTTTAAGAAAAAACATATTGTTTATTATTATAAAAAGTACACCCATACATACATACTATTTTCATATATATATATATATATACACACATTACTATTTTATATATATATATATATATATATATATATATATATATATATATAATAATATTACGGAATATATTTATACTGTACATAGATTTTAAATATTTATAAATTATATTATATACAATAAATAAAAAAAATTATAAATAAATAATTGAAACAATCAAATAAAAATACCATACATTATCGGTAATTAATTTTAGTAATTTATTATCGATAAATGATTTGCGAGTTGCAAGTAGAAATGTGTTCTGTAAGGTTGGGGTCTTTAAGAGCGAGTTATTTGATGGTGTTAGTATATGTATTACGTATTTAACATATTGCTATGTTGTATTAAATGTAATATGATTTCAATTTGTTTATTTTGTAATGGTAAATTGTGCGTAGAACCTTTTTTTAAGTATGATAATTCAATGACGGTTTGAACTTTATCAGACGTTTGATTTAATTTGGACATCCAGACTGATAATTACACTTATGAATCTGCTTCTGTTAAAAAATTTGTAACAGCTGATTTTTTTTTAATGTTACCACAGATTCTGAGGAGGTTTTATGTTTTCATGTTTCACAGTCGGTTGTCTTCTTTGGTATATTTATGTAACTCTCAAGAATATCTTAACTGTACTGAATTGAGTATATATAATGGAGTATAACTACTAGAACTATTACTTTTTGAATACTTTTAGAGTGATGGCACAGTAATAATCTCTCATTTTTTGTTTGTATACAGGCTACTTCCTGTGTTTATACAATTTTATTATATGTCACGAAGAACACTGCAGTTTTAGGAAAGTATGTTCATGTATTTATATCTTTACGCGTTTACAACTGTTTGAGGAAACACAAGAGTACCGTTTAAAAACTCAAATTGTTTTTATCAATATATTCCACTCTAAAAAAAAAATATATTCCAAAATATATTATTAATATATTCCACTCACCTATTGACCTTCTCTTTTGTATTATAAATCGGTGTACCATCTTTGTTTAACACATTATTCGATTTTAATTTTTGCACCACAAATTCTTCCTTAACTTTCCTGTGTTCTGTCTATTTTACCAATGATCATTTCTCTTTCCACTTCTGAACACTTTTCTTTAATCCACTCTTCTTTTGCTAATTTACACTTCCTGTTTATAGTATTTCTTAATTGTCTATAGTTCCTTTTACTTTCTTTATCACTAGCATTCTTATACTTTCTACATTCATCCATCCATCAGCTCCAATATATCCTTTGATAATTAAGACCAGTTCTCTTTGTTACCCTATGTTCACTTCTGTTGGTTTAAGAATTTCCTTTTTAACATTCTCCTGTTCTATATTTTCTACCTTAACGTTTTTACTCAAACCTCTTGTGATGTCCTCCTCAAAAATCTTCTTTACCTCTTCCTCAAGCTTCTCTAAATTCCATTGATTCATCTGGCACCTTTTCTTCAGTTTTTAACCTTAATCTATATTTCATTATCACTAAATTGTGTTCACTATCAATGTCTGCTCCAGGATAAGCTTTGCAGTCGCAGAGTTGATTTCTAAATCTTTGTTTAACTGTGATAATCTATGTGATACCTTGCACTATCACCTGGCTGTTTCCATGTGTATATTCTTCTATTTTATTATTAAACTGGGTGTAGGCAAATAATAAATCATACTTCGTGCAAAACTCAATGAGTCAGTCCCCTCTTTCATTCCTTTTTCCCAGTCCATATTCACGCACAATATTTCCTTCCTTGCCTTTTCAATACTTGCATTCCAATATCCAACTATTAATTTTTCATTCCCTTTTATGTGTTTAATTGCTTTTAAATTACTTGAAAATTGATTTACCGGTGAACATTTATGATATTTATACACCTGGTTTTTTTGTAGAGTTAGTGATAGTAATGGTACCCATGTTAAAAAAAGATTTAGTTAAATATTTTTAGTGTAAGATATTGATTTTTTTCTCTTTTCAAATCTTATGAGTTTATAAATAATCATATTGTAATACACTATTATAATAAAATATTTGGTACAGATTAATACCTTCTTACACTTAAAAAAAAAGAAAAAGAAAAAAACCATGCTACGTAATGAAATTACACACCTAGTACAGAGAATTCATAATTCTTGCATATATCGAAAACTGTGATAACCCAAAAAATTATTCATTAGATTTATTTTAATCAATCAAATTTGTCATAATTATTATGCCTATGTACATTTTCTTGTAAATTATAATGCCATCTCTTAAAACTCCCTTAAAAAGTCAAAATGAATTTTTAAATTCAAAAATGGACTGTTAAATCTTTCTGGTACCAGTAAGTATGAATCGTGGATTTTATATTTAGAAAATTAAATTTGTTAACTTATCCTTGTGTTTATATTTATGAATATGCAATCTTTGCTAATAAAAATAATTGCTTATTCTTAAAAAAATAACAATATCCATCTTTACTAAACCAGATGGATTTACAAAAGAGAGAAGCTTATAATGCTTCCGTTGTAATCTTTAATAATTTGCCAAACTATCTGAAAAATCTTTCCTTCAAAAGATTTCTTTACAAACTAATTTTACAAAAAGATTGTTCAAAAGAATTCCGATATATTTTGAAAGTATGAGATTTATTATTGTTTTTATTTTAAATAATTTTTATGTTTGTCTTTTTTTTTTAACTTTTATTATTTTACAAAACATGTGCAAATATTTTTAATTATTTCTTTCTAATGTTGCTGTATTTATTATATAATAAATACATAGATAATCACAAAAATAAATTCATAGCTAATCACAATGCCAAATTTTGTTTTGTATATTACATCTTAATTCAGTTTTTATTATTTTCGTTCTACTACATTTATTATACTTTTTTCTCTATTTCTTTCTTTCTTATTTATTATTATTAAAATTTAAATAGCATAAACTTGAAATAAAATGCTAATAGCGTGGAGCAGAACTGCACTTTACACTACTTATGTTATCTTTGTAAAACATTTCTAAAACTTTTATTCTTATTTCCAATATTGTTCATTTTTTAGGATGCTATTTCTGATAATTTTATGTATACATGAACGGATCAGGTTATAAGGGATATTTTCAGTTTGTTGAGGTATTTATAATTAAATATATATATATATATATATATATATATCTTTTTTTTTATGAGTTTTCCAGTTGATATAAAACAACAAATGTAAAAATCTCAATTCAGATATATGTGTATTTTAAAAATACAACAGGTATTAAGTATATAATTCATTATAAAAATTTTGTGGCTAAAATATCAAAAATAATCTAATAATTAAAAAAAATAAATAAATAAATAAAAACAGTATTTTTCACTACCTCCATTTTGGATTAACAGGTTAAATATAAATAAAAAGGAACAGTGAGTAATTAACTCATGGTCAAATAATGGGCAGGCAGGAGTAGGTTTCGTAATGAACAAGAAGATAGGGAGGAGAGTGGAGTATTTCAAGACGCATAGCGATAGAATCATACAACGATTGTTAACGTCTATATGCCTACAAGCGCCCATGATGATGATAAGGAGGTAGAGTGTGTATACAAAGAGATTGATGAAGCAATTAAACACGTAAAAGTAGATGAAAATTTAATAATAGTTGGAGATTGGAATGCAAGCATTGGAAAAGGCAAGGAAGGAAATATAGTGGGTTAATACGGGCTGGGCAAAAGGAATGAAAGAGGGGACCGACTTATAGAGTTTTGCACGAAGTATAATTTGGTAATTGCCAACACCCAATTTAAAAATCATAATAGAAGAATATACACTTGGAAAAAGCCAGGCGATACTGCAAGGCATCAGATAGATTATATCATGGTTAAGCAAAGATTTAGAAATCAACTCGTTGACTGCAAAACTTACCCTGGAGCAGACATTGATAGCGACCATAATTTGGTGATAATGAAATGTAGATTGGGGTTTAAAAACCTGAAGAAAAGGTGTCAGATGAATCGGTGGAATTTAGAGAAGCTTGAGGAAGAGGAAGTAAAGAAGATTTTTGAGGAGGACATCGCAAGAGATCTGAGTAAAAAAGGTAAGGTAGAAAATGTAGAAGAAGAATAGGAGAGTGTTAAAAAGGATATTCTTAAATCAGCAGAAGCAAACTTAGGCAGAATAAAGAGAACTAGTAGAAAACCTTGGGTTTCAGACGATATATTGCAGCTGATGGATGAACGTAGAAAATATACAAATGCTAGTGATGAAAAAAGTAAAAGGAACTATCGGCAATTAAGAAATGCTATAAACAGGAATTGCAAACTGGCGAAAGAAGAGTGGATTAAAGAAAAGTGTTCAGAAGTGGAAAGAGAAATGAACATTGGTAAAATAGACGGAGCATACAGGAAAGTTAAGGAAAATCTTGGGGTACATAAATTAAAATCTAATAATGTGTTAAACAAAGATGGTACACCAATATATAATATGAAAGGTAAAGTCGATAGATGGGTGGAATATATTGAAGAGTTATACGGAGGAAATGAAATAGAAAATGGTGTTATAGAGGAAGAAGAGGAAGTTGAGGAGGATGAAATGGGAGAAACAATACTGAGATCTGAATTTAAGAGAGCATTAAAAGATTTAAATGGCAGAAAGGCTCCTGGAATAGACGGAATACCTGTAGAATTACTGCGCATTGCAGTTGAGGAAACGATTGATAGATTATACAAACTGGTGTGTAATATTTATGAAAAAGGAGAATTTCCGTCAGACTTCAAAAAAAGTGTTATAGTAATAATACCAAAGAAAGCAGGGGCAGATAAATGTGAAGAATACAGAACAATTAGTTTAACTAGTCATGCATCAAAAATCTTAACTAGAATTCTATACAGAAGAATTGAGAGGAGAGTGGAGGAAGTGTTAGGAGAAGACCAATTTGCTTTCAGGAAAAGTATAGGGACAAGGGAAGCAATTTTAGGACTCAGATTAATAGTAGAAGGAAGATTAAAGAAAAACAAACCGACATACTTGGCGATTATAGACCTAGAAAAGGCATTCGATAACGTAGACTGGAATAAAATGTTCAGCATTTTAAAAAAATTAGGGTTCAAATACAGAGATAGAAGAACAATTGGTAACATGTACAGGAACCAAACAGCAACAGTAACAATTGAAGAACATAAGAAAGAAGCTGTAATAAGAAAGGGAGTTCGACAAGGATGTTCCCTATCTCCGTTACTTTTTAATCTTTACATGGAACTAGCAGTTAATGATGTTAAAGAACAATTTAGATTCCGAGTAACAGTACAAGGTGAAAAGATAAAGATGCTACGATTTGCTGATGATATAGTAATTCTAGCCGAGAGTAAAAAGGATTTAGAAGAAACAATGAACGGCATAGATTAAGTCCTACGCAAGAACTATCGCATGAAAATAAACAAGAACAAAACAAAAGTAATGAAATGTAGTAGAAATAACAAAGATGGACCACTGAATGTGAAAATAGGAGGAGAAAAGATTATGGAGGTAGAAGAATTTTGTTATTTGAGAAGTAGAATTACTAAAGATGGACGAAGCAGGAGCGATATAAATTGCTGAATAGCACAAGCTAAACGAACCTTCAGTAAGAAATATAATTTGTTTACATCAAAAATTATATTAAATGTCAGGAAAAGATTTTTGAAAGTGTATGTTTGGAGTGTCACTTTATATGGAAGTGAAACTTGGACGATCGGAGTATCTGAGAAGAAAAGATTAGAAGCTTTTCAAATGCGGTGCTATAGGAGAATGTTAAAAATCAGACGGGTGGATAAAGTGACAAATGAAGAGGTATTGCGGCAAATAGATGAAGAAAGAAGCATTTGGAAAAATATAGTTAAAAGAAGAGACAGACTTATAGGCCACATACTAAGGCATCCTGGAATAGTCGCTTTAATATTGGAAGGACAGGTAGAAGGGGAAAATTGTGTAGGCAGGCCACGTTTGGAATATGTAAAACAAATTTTTTTTTTTTTTTTTTTTTTTTTTTTTTAAGGGCGAAAAACGGTTGAACGTTATCATCGCCCGGAAAATAAATAAATAAATAAATAAATAGATAAATAAATAAAAATAATTTAAGGTTTTTAGATAAAATTAAAACTTAAAACTACTATCACAGAAACAAAATCCGGAATGGGTGTAAAAGGCCCATTCTCGGATAACAAAAACACTAATATGTAACTTAAAACTCTGTTAAAAACTATCACATTAAAAATAAATAAATATTAAAACTATGTTAAAAACTATCACATTAAAAATAAATAAAACTTAAAACTAAAAAAGGAGATAAAACTTAAAACTAATATCACAAAAATCTTATAACTAATATCACAGACGAATTTAAAAAACAAACAAAAAAAAACAAAAAAAATCCGATAGGGAGTGTAAAAGGCTCCCTACTAGGATAAAAAAAAACAATACATAGGACAATACATACAATTATGAAAGAATACATACTTATTAAATTTTTTGCATTAACCCTATACTACGTAAAAATATAAACATGCGGTTTAAAACCTCCTTATCGTCACGCAAGATACCACGGAGGTTACTAGGAATTTTAAATTTACGACGCAATGCCGCATAACATATGCAGTCCACGAGTATGTGGCGCACAGTCACGCGGCAGTTGCATCTTGCGCATAGAGGTGGTTGTCCTCTTGTAAAGAGGTACTCGTGTGTGACTCTCGTGTGTCCTATCCGCAATCGACAGAGAACTACTTCCTCACGCCGGGGTTTTCTGTATGAGGAGTTCCATGGTAACACAGAATCTTTAATGTGACGGAGTTTATTATCAACGGTAGCTGTCCAATCACCTTGCCACCTTGTTCTTAATAATTGTTTTACATAGTTAATGAAATCAGAAGTAGCAACTCGGGTGGTGAAAGGAGGCTGGTTACATGCTTCTTTGGCAGCGGAATCTGCATGTTCATTACCTGGAATCCCTACGTGGCTAGGGACCCAGCAAAAACTTAATTCTGTGTTGCGATTATTCAACTCAGCGATTGCGTTGTAAATTTCAATGACGATAGGATGTTTGGAATAAAAGTTTTTTAAGGCTTGGAGAGCACTACACGAGTCACTGCAAATAAGAATTTTCCTATATTTAGGGTTAATGATGTTTAGAGCCTTATTTATAGCGTATAGTTCAGCGGTAAACACACTCGTAATACCGGGTAGACCAAACATATAAGTTCTCTCATTAACAACAAATGCACATCCAACTGTATCATTTTGTTTCGATCCATCAGTGTATACAACCGCGTCTGGTTTCATCTTGGAGAGAACACACTGAAACATTTGCTGAAAGACAATAGATGGTGTTGATTGTTTATTGTATGTGGTCAGGTCAAAATTAAAATTTATAAGGTTTATTCTCCACGGAGGATATGAGCAAGGATATATAGGAAAGAATGACGGTTTGTTAACATTTATATGCTGCAGCAGACGCCAGGTATACCTACCGGTGCAGTACGACGTGGATGGTCCTCATACTTTCTTAGATTAGGATTTCCAAAGACCGACTCAAGAGCCGGGTGATTCGGTTGTCCTCTGAGACGAGCAAAATACGATAATAAAAGCTGGTCTCGTCTATCCCAAAGTGATGGTTCACCACAGTCTACCAGTAAGCTTGCGACAGGACTAGATATAAACGCGCCTGTGGCAAGCCGAAGGAAAGCATGATGTACACTATCCAGCATTTTAAGCACGGTTTGACGAGCTGATGAGTAGGCCACACAACCGTAATCTAAACGGGAGCGAACAAAGGAATAATAAAAACGTATCATACATGATCTATCGGCTCCCCAGTTGGTGTTAGTAAGGACTCGCATCATATCTAGAATTTTGGAACATTTTGTTTTCAATTCTTTTAAATGTTTGACCCAAGTAAGACGGCTATCAAAAACTAAACCTAAAAACTTAACGTAATTAGAGATAGTAATAGTCTCACCGTTCAGAAAAATTTGCGGAATAGAAGGGTTTCGTAGCCGAGAAAAAACTACACATTTTGTTTTTTCGGATGAAAATGTGAAACCAGTAATCCTGGACCAAGCTTCAAGGTGATATATAGTGTTCTGCAGTAGTCTCTCTGCTGTAGGTGCCGAACGGCTTGCAATGTAGATAGCAAAGTCGTCAGCAAATAGAGAGGATGAGACAGGAGCCTGAACACATTTGGTAATATCATTTATGGCTACAGAAAATAAGGTGGCACTTAATACACTACCTTGGAGCACTCCATTCTCTAAGATGACACTATCTGAGAGCGAATCATCCACACGAACACGAGCCGTTCGGTGATTTAAGAATCCCCGGATAAAAGCAAGCATATTGCCCTTGATTCCCCATTTTTGGAGAGTGTTAAGAATACCACGTCGCCAGGCTGTGTCATACGCCTTTTTTATATCAAAGAAGATAGCGACGAGGTGTTGCCGATTGAGGAAAGCGTTTTGTATGGCTGTTTCTAGTGACACTAAATGGTCAATGGAAGATCGTCCTTGTCGAAAACCACACTGTTCTGGAGATAGAAAGCCATGTTTCTCCAAGTACCATGTAAGTCTGCGGTTTACCATTCTCTCCATTATTTTACACAACACGCTTGTTAATGAAATAGGGCGATAGCTTGAGGTGTTCGTCTGGTCTTTACCAGGTTTTCGTACTGGTATAATAAATGCTTCTGACCAGCTGGGTGGGAAGACTTGTTCGGAGAATAAACCGTTGAAAATATTCAAAAGTTGTTGTAGTGCCGAATTAGGAAGGTGTGAAAGCATGGAAAGGCGAATGTTGTCCGGTCCAGGGGAAGTGTCCCGTGAATTTTTAAGTGCATGTAACAATTCTTTAAATACGAATGGAGTGTTTAATTCACCAACCGAATCACCAATGTTTAACGACAACACCTCCGTTTGTATCTTGTACCGTTGAAAATCGTAATTATATGATGAGGTGAGAGACACCGAGCGGAAAGATTTTGCTAGACTATTTGCCACTTCCGAGGATGATGAAAGGAGTTCTCCTTCATCAATAAGACCAAGAATAGATTGTTTCGGTGATCCGAAGATTGCACGAATTTTCTTCCATACAGTAGACGTGGAAGTAGTGCGTGAGATAGTGCTCACGTATTTCGTCCATGAATTCCTCTTAGCGTCCAAGAATACTCGACGGCACACCGCTCTAGCCCTGCGGTATAAATTTAGATGTTCTGTTGTAGGCCTACGATTAAATTTACGTAGTGCCTGCCGTCGATTCCTAATAGCATTTTTGCATTCATCGTTCCACCATGGAACGAAAGGACGTCTAGGATTACCCGATGTTTGTGGGATATATCTGTTGGCATTCTTAAGTATCATGGACGTAAAAGAAGAATATTGGTCGAGGATGTTCGCTCCATCGTCATACTGAGATTGGAATGCTTTACAGTATCCGTTCCAATCTGCCTTTTCAACAATCCATCTCCGTGGCATTCTTTTAATCTCGCAGTCTACACCGAAACTAATAATAATTGGTCTATGATCACTGCCGTGATAGTCATCACAAATCGACCAATTAAAATGAGGGAGTACATTCGGTGAGCATATGGAAAGATCAAGGTTAGATACAGCACCAGTTGATAAGGACATAAATGTGTGTGATCCATTATTCAGTAGGCAAAGGTCAAAATCTTGTCTCAATCTGTTTATCATATTTCCTCGAGTGGAGCAGAAGGTTGAGCCCCAGGAAATATGATGGGCATTGAAGTCTCCTACTATTAACGATGGAGATGGTATTTGTGTAAGGAGATTTGAGACATCTAAAGCACTGAACACAGTGTTCGGTGAGAGATACAGATTGCAGATATGCAATTTGAAGGGAATAGTGACCTTTACTGCAATAGCAGGAATGACAGTGGTTAGTTGAATTCTTGTAGCTGACACCCCATTCTTCATGAAAATCGCTACTCCACCACTCTCCCTACTGTCTACTAGGCAGTCGTATCTCTCGCAGAAGTATCCTCTAAGTGTAATTCGGTCATGTTGTAGAAGGTGAGTTTCCTGGAAACACATGATTAGTGGATCATGTGTGTGCGCCAGTACTCTAATATCTTCAATGCGGGACCGAATACCTCTAACATTCCACTGAATAATGTTCATAAGTGTAAAAATCAAATAAAAAAATAAATTTCGGAAACTATATAAAAATTAGTTGTACGTGATTCGGTTTTTCTTTTTTGAATTTTTTATTTTAAAGAACTCCGATGCCCTAGGGTCGGGTGGTTCTTCAACCATATCCTCCAGTATATGAGGTGATGGTGGAGGAGATTTATTTGAATGGGATGCTGTAGTTGGCATCCCAGAAGAGATAGTTACGTGGGTTCCCTTTATGGGGAGCTTATTAGGTGGCTTACTGCCAGCTGTGATAGTCGCTATTCGTGGCGGTACGATTTTGGGAATAGGAACTTTCGTATGTATCATACTGTTTGATTCACTAGCTGCGACGGAGGACTTTTTATTCATTTTTGTCAGCTCTGAGATAGTGGCTGTAAGTGAAGCTACTTGATCAGATAGCATCTGAACAAGTTTTTTAAGCTCATTGCAGGATCCGCACTGCTGATTATTAGCATTTGTAGGAATTTGTTTAGTTGTAGCGGTGGCAAAAGATACGTCTGGTTTAACCAGGTTCCGTGAGTTGTTTATCTTTTTATATTCTCTACGTGCAGCCGGAAAAGATAGTTTTTGCTCCGTACAGATTTTGAGAATTGCCTTTTCTTCTTTAAAAGTTGGGCAATCTCGGGAGCGGGCTGTATGTGGACCACTGCAGTTTGCACGTTTTTCACTTTCTTCGCAGTTAGTGTCGTTGTGACCTTCTTTACCACATCGAGCACAGATCTCAGTTTTCGTGCAAGATGTTGTAGTATGACCAAAACCTTGGCATCTGAAACATCGCCGTGGGTTGGGTATGAATGGTCGTACCCGAACCGAGAGGTAACCCACTTTAATCTTTTCTGGTGGAACAGGAGACTGAATGTTAATATAAGAGACGGTGTCGGTTCTTCTGTTCCATTCTGCCGTTTCATTATACGTTTCACTTCAACAACATCTTGGTGGCAAAGCTCGTCAACTATTTCAGAGATATCTATATCTAGAAGGTCTCTACAAAAAATTACACCCCGGCTCGTATTTAGCGTTTTGTGGCATTCTGCGCTTATATTTATGCCACGCATATTACGGAGACGTAAGATAGATCGACTCTGTTCATCGTTGAATGTTTCAACTAGAATCGATCCGTCACGTAATTTCCTGATATTCTTAGGGGAGCCACTTGCACCTGTTAGGGTTTTATTTATAAGGAAGGGTGAAACCTTTTGGAGGGAGCCACCTTCCTGACTATTTCGGAACCTTGGCATCTGAAACATCGCCGTGGGTTGGGTATGAATGGTCGTACCCGAACCGAGAGGTAACCCACTTTAATCTTTTCTGGTGGAACAGGGAGACTGAATGTTAATATAAGAGACGGTGTCGGTTCTTCTGTTCCATTCTGCCGTTTCATTATACGTTTCACTTCAACAACATCTTGGTGGCAAAGCTCGTCAACTATTTCAGAGATATCTATATCTAGAAGGTCTCTACAAAAAATTACACCCCGGCTCGTATTTAGCGTTTTGTGGCATTCTGCGCTTATATTTATGCCACGCATATTACGGAGACGTAAGATAGATCGACTCTGTTCATCGTTGAATGTTTCAACCAGAATCGATCCGTCACGTAATTTCCTGATATTCTTAGGGGAGCCACTTGCACCTGTTAGGGTTTTATTTATAAGGAAGGGTGAAACCTTTTGGAGGGAGCCACCTTCCTGACTATTTCGGAGAACAATGAATCGAATATTTTTAGTGTTCATGGTAAAACAAATTGTTAGGGATGTAGGATGTAGAGGGTATACTGAAATGAAAAGACTAGCACTAGATAGGGAATCTTGGAGAGCTGCATCAAACCAGTCAAATGACTGAAGACAAAAAAAAAGCATTACATTAAAAAACAGAGAATTCACATAAAGAACAAAATTATAGTGTACTACTTGTTATTATGAAAATAAATGGAACCTTTACAGTATATGGTCATTTGACTATTTTCTTAAACGTAGGAATATAAACTGGGATTGTATTTTTCTTCCTGTATGAAGTTTTACAAATGGCTATACATAAATTCAGTAAAATAATTGTAACTGAAAGAAAAAGCAGAGTAAAAAATTGTAAATGATTTCAATGAAGAAATTAAGATTGTATTACAGTATTCAGAAATTTGAGTGTCGGTTGGCAATTCACTACAAATGGTAATGGATCAAATGAAAATGGATTAGAACAAGTATTAATTGGATTTGAACATTCTGTTTTTATTTATTAGTGAGCTGAAAAAAATTAAAATAAATTTAGCTAAAACAGGAATGGTTGATTACACAATAAAACAGCTTTACAAAAGATTTCTTTTTCAGGTTACAATCGAGAGACCCAGAAATGAATGCAGTTAACTACAACTGACGTCCAGAAAAAATTTAGAAATATGGGAAACAAAAATAAATTTTAAATTATCTTTAATTAAGATAAAAGATAATTTCTTATTATTATAAACTCTTGAGAAATAAATGAAGAATACCTATGCGATAATAGAAAATATTTGTACAAGTGATTATTGGGGCTTTTATTTCTAGAATTTTCTAGAGAATTACAGAAAAAAGAAATTAAACAGAATAGATGTGAAAATGTGTGAATGTCCAATAAGGTTTGGTTCAATGATTTTGTTTGAAAGAAGATTCTGATTGTTCTAGTGGGGAGATAACACCATTATGATCTGAAAAAACTAAAAAGAAATAAGTATATTTTAAATATGATATAAAACTGCACATTGTTTTTTTCCTAATTCAAAATACAAACTACTCTCTTAATACAGTTTCTAAAAAATATTTCCTGTTTCAGCAATAATAACTAAAGCATTCAATACAGTTCCTGGGATATATTCATTGTACTAAGGTATTTGTACTTAAAGTAGACAAAGGTAGCAAAGCGCAAGATAAATCATGTCTATTCAGTACAGATAAATTACATTTACTATTTATACAAATAATGTATCCAGATGCAATATAAAAATTAGGCAATTCCTATAAAATTATTGAAAATATTAATACATTTTATAGCATTTTGTTGAATAAAATTCATTTTAATTCCTACATAAAATTTATCAGTAATTAATATTATAAAAATTTTGCCATGTTGATGTATCTATTTCAAAAAAAGATTACATCGCCTGTTTTTTTTTGTTGAATAAAACAAATTTTGTAAAATCTAACATTATTATTTATCTATAATAGATATTAAATTTTAAAACATCATTAAACAAAATTACATGTAAAAACATTCAACAAATAAATTGTAACAACGTGCTTTAAAAAACCACGTTAAATTTTCATTTTCATTAAACTGTAAATTAAGAAAGAAATGTTTAATTTAAAACCGATATATTAAAAAAAAAAAAAATAAATCTATGTTGCATACAATAAAATAAATGTCCCTCACTTAAAATAATGTCCTAAATTGTGTGGTTTTCTTTTCTAGTAGATTGTTCAAAGTCCACACGAACGACTTGCACACGGGAACGTATACGACGCAACTGAAAGGATACGACGGTCTTTTACTGCGTATGACGTTCAAAAACAAGTTAATTATAGTTCTGTGTCTCTGATTGGTCAATCATATCGGAGTTGTGTAGTCGCTAGAAACTCGAGCGCTCCCTCATGACGTTTCTTAATCCGAACAAACAACTATAGACAATAGACAAAAGAGTTGAAAAACAAGTTAATTACTTTTCTGTGTTTCTGATTGGTCAATGTTATTACAGTTGTTTAATCTTTTGAATCCCTCCTGACATAACTTCTTAGTAATTTTCAATACGTAATCACTTTAAAATATAATAAATTTAAAATAAAAAGAAGGAACTAATTTCAAAACGATTTTTTTGTTGCCTTTACCCTTATTAAAATATTATTTTATAAAAAAAAATTACGTCTTCAGAATTGCCGATGTAGTCGAAAATTAACAGAATTTTTTTTGCAGTAATAATTGACAGAACTGAACTTTGTTTTTTGCACCGATATTTATTTTTTTCAGTTAAGAAAAAAAATTTGGTAAAATTATGTTCTCTAACACAGAATAAGATATTAATTTGTTAATTAAAATAGGTGAAAATACCCAAATATAAAACCTCAGTTTTAGAAACTAAGAGAGATACAGTTCTGGGAGTTTTTTCGATATCCCAGCTCAAAAACCATAAGAAACAATTGAATTTGCCCCTTAATTGATCTTCCCGGAATTTCAGAAAGCCTTTATTTATTCTGAGGAACTGAAACTCGAACGAAAACTTTCATCCTGTATAACTCGCTAACGAAGCGTTTTCGGACTTATGTTAAGATGAACTTTTTTCTTATTTTTAGCCTCAAGAATGAATTGTCAACGTTTGCCCTATCCTCCTGAATCACCTGTATTTCCTTGATTTTGGGCATAAAAATGAAAAAAAAACTCTCTTTCTCTCTCGCTCTGCGTGCGAGTGTGTTCGTGCGCGGGCGCGCGTGTGTGTAAGTGTGATAATGTATGTGTACAGTGAATTGTCAATGTCTCTCTATTACACTTTCTCACTCCATCTATCTCACTTCGTATAGGAGTGTGTGTGCGCGTGCGCGTGTGTGTGATAATGTATATGTACAGTAAACTGTCAATTGTCATCGTCTCTATATCATACTTTCTCTCTCTCTATGCGAGCAAATGTGTGTGTGTGATAATAGATATGTACAGAAATTACCAATTGTCAATGTCAATCTATCACACTTTCTCGCTGATTCACTCCCTCTCACTGAATGCAAATGTGTGTATGTGCGCGCGCGTGCGTTTATGTGTTATTTTCCGATAGAAATAGTGACTCTCTCTCACACATTATCTCTGTATTTGTATTTTCGTGAGTTCCGTCATACGCTACCACTCACTCTTCATCAAGTGTGTGGGTGTGTGCGAGCGCGCGCGGGTGTGTGTAATATTTTTCGATAGAAATAGTGACTCTCTCACACACATTATCTCTCTATTAGTATTTTCGTGAGTTCCGTCATACGCTACCACTCTCTTTTCATCAAGTGTTTATGTGTGTGCGCGCGCGCGGGTGTGTGTAATATTTTTCGATAGAAATAGTCACTCTCTCTCTCACATTATCTCTCTATTAGTATTTTCGTGAGTTCCGTCATACGCTACCACTCTCTTTTCATCAAGTGTTTAAGTTTGTGTGCGCGCGCGCGGGTGTGTGTAATATTTTTCGATAGAAATAGTCACTCTCTCTCACACACATTATCTCTCTATTAGTCTTTTGGTGAGTTCCGTCATACGCTACCACTCTCTTTTCATCAAGTGTTTATGTGTGTGCGCGCGCGCGGGTGTGTGTAATATTTTTCGATAGAAATAGTCACTCTCTCTCTCACATTATCTCTCTATTAGTATTTTCGTGAGTTCCGTCATACGCTACCACTCTCTTTTCATCAAGTGTTTAAGTTTGTGTGCGCGCGCGCGGGTGTGTGTAATATTTTTCGATAGAAATAGTCACTCTCTCTCACACACATTATCTCTCTATTAGTCTTTTGGTGAGTTCCGTCATACGCTACCACTCTCTTTTCATCAAGTGTGTGGGTGTGTGTGCGCGCGCGGGTGTGTGTAATATTTTTCGATAGAAATAGTCACTCTCTCTCTCACATTATCTCTGTTTAGTATTTTCGTGAGGTCCGTCATACGCTACCACTCTCTTTTCATCAAGTGTGTGGGTGTGTGAGCGTGCGCGCGGATGTGTGTAATATTTTTCGATATAAATAGTCACTCTCTCTCACATTATCTCTCTATTAGTATTTTCGTGAGTTCCGTCATACGCTACCACTCTCTTTTCATCAAGTGTTTGGGTGTGTGTGCGCGCGCGCAGGTGTGTAATATTTTTCGATAGAAATAGTCACTCTCTCTCTCACATTATCTCTGTTTAGTATTTTCGTGAGGTCCGTCATACGCTACCACTCTCTTTTCATCAAGTGTGTGGGTGTGTGAGCGTGCGCGCGGATGTGTGTAATATTTTTCGATAGAAATAGTCACTCTCTCTCACATTATCTCTCTATTAGTATTTTCGTGAGTTCCGTCATACGCTACCACTCTCTTTTCATCAAGTGTTTGGGTGTGTGTGCGCGCGCGCAGGTGTGTAATATTTTTCGATAGAAATAGTCACTCTCTCTCTCACATTATCTCTGTACTAGTATTTCGTGAGTTCCGTCATACGCTACCACTTTTCATCAAGTGTTTGGGTGTGTGTGTGCGCGCGCGGGTGTGTGTAATATTTTTCGATAGAAATAGTCACTCTCTCTCACACATTATCTCTGTATTAGTATTTTCGTGAGGTCCGTCTCACGCTACCACTCTCTTTTCATCAAGTGTTTGGGTGTGTGCGCGCGCGCGCGGGTGTGTGTAATATTTTTCGATAGAAATGGTCACTCTCTCTCTCACATTATCTCTGTATTAGTATTTTCGTGAGGTCCGTCTCACGCTACCACTCTCTTTTCATCAAGTGTGTGGGTGTGTGTGGGCGCGCGGGTGTGTGTAATATTTTTCGATATAAATAGTCACTCTCTCTCTCACATTATCTCTGTATTAGTATTTTCGTGAGTTCCGTCATACGCTACCACTCTCTTTTCATAAAGTGTTTGGGTGTGTGTGCGCGCGTGCGGGTGTGCGTAATATTTTTCGTTAGAAATAGTCTCTCTCACATTATCTCTGTATTAGTATTTTCGTGAGTTCCGTCATACGCTACCACTCTCTTTTCATCAAGTGTTTATGTGTGTGCGCGCGCGCGGGTGTGTGTAATATTTTTCGATAGAAATAGTCACTCTCTCTCTCACATTATCTCTGTATTAGTATTTTCGTGAGGTCCGTCTCACGCTACCACTCTCTTTTCATCAAGTGTGTGGGTGTGTGAGCGTGCGCACGGATGTGTGTAATATTTTTCGATACAAAAAGTCACTCTCTCACATTATCTCTCTATTAGTATTTTGTGAGTTCCGTCATACGCTACCACTCTCTTTTCCACAAGTGTTTAAGTGTGTATGCGCGCGCGCGGGTGTGTGTAATATTTTTCGATAGAAATAGACACTCTCTCTCACACATTATCTCTCTATTAGTCTTTTCGTGAGGTCCGTCATACGCTACCACTCTCTTTTCATCAAGTGTGTGGGTGTGTGTGCGCGCGCGGGTGTGTGTAATATTTTTCGATAGAAATCGTGACTCTCTCTCACACATTATCTCTGTATTAGTATTTTTGTGAGTTCCGTCATACGCTACCACTCTCTTTTCATCAAGTGTGTCTCATAATTTTTCATGTAATAATTTACATGTAATGTTAATCTGGTCTTTGGGGATATTAGTGTATATTTTGTTGAACAAGCTGAAATGAAAACTGTAAGTATTTTGTATAAGATGAGAGAGCAACAAATATTCAAGAGGTAAGAAGAGGAAAATATGTTGAAAAATGTGACACGTATTGAGGTCAATAACAAAAGGAGAAGGGACAAAACTGGCAAATAAAGGACTGTAAGGATATGGGCTCGACTGCAATTTACAAAAGCTGCCAGCTCTATGAGATTTATCCATTTAATTACATTATTATTAAGAATGTGTTCACTTATCAGAACTTCATCACAAACTATCAGAATCAATTCTCACTATCGGCATTGAAAGTTTTCATCACACCAAAATCATATAGCCTATGAATTATAAGAGTTAAGGACTTCAAAGAAAAAAGAATTCTCAATCTGATGTGCTTATAATTTGTTCCTACAATTTAAAAATTCCTTAACTGTTATCAGACATCAAGCTAAAATTTCATGCAAGGCTCTCAAAACGATATAAAGAGATATGTAATAGTCATTTGACCTTTATTTTGCTTTTCTTGTTTAGCCTCCGGTAACTACCGTTTAGATAATACTTAAGAGGATGAATGAGGATGATATGAATGAGTGTAAATGAAGTGTAGTCTTGCACATTCTCAGTTCGACTATTCCTGAGATGTGTGGTTAATTGAAATTCAACCAACAAAAAACACCGGTATCCATGATATAGTATTCAAACCTGTGTAAAAATAACTGGCCTTACTAGGACTTGAACGCTGGAACTCTCGGCTTCCAAATCAGCTGATTTGGGAAGACGCGTTTAACCACTAGACCAACCCGGTGGATTAAGGTTAAGATGTACTAAATTTAGCTATCATTTTCATTGATTATTTACGAAAACCATTAATGATACTGTACGAAATATGTAATAATTAATTTTTTCCCTAATTATGTTATGTGCTTAAGGTATTGACCTATAAGCAAAATTTGTTTCAAGAGTCTTTAGAAATAACTTTTAGTACTCGATTAAAAATCTGTTATGGTTACATTTTTCCTTATAACTTAAAGTATCTTATAATAGAAAATTAATTACACATTTTTTTGTTGAAATTTCTTTGCAAATGCCAGTATCGAATTAGTTCAACAAAATGGATCTTCTTTTGATGAAGCCAATGAAGATAGAATCCTTTTATGTAATTCATTGATACCGATTTCAGGTAACACTGCTGTCTATAAATTTTTAGATTCTAATAATGAATATTCACAAGACCTTTATTGATATAGTTGTCTCAAATAACACACCAAATAATAATTCAAAAGCTATTTCATCATTGATGGACTCTGAGGTAAGTTCTGAAAGACCTAGTATTGAATTGACTGTTATTAATGAGGAAGTTGGCTCAAATATTCCTGATGCGACTAACACCTTTTGTGAGGAAGTAAATAAGGTTAGAAAGCCAAAAAAATTAAGTATTGCCGAGATAAAAAACAAAATACATAGAGCTTCAGGAAAAAAGTATTTTGAAGATAAAAGTGGAAGAAAGGTTGTAGGAACACTTGAAAAGGAAGCTAGGTTCCTAAAAGGTAGATGCAACCATGTCTTATTACCCGAACCTTCGAAAAAAATGAATCAAACTTTTTTGTGCACTACGATATCTGATACCAAGCAACAAAAGAAATATTTAATCATTTTTGGCATACTCCTACCTAATGGAAAGAAAAAACAAACATTTGTGAGGCCCATTCAAGGCACAATTCAAGGCCCATTATTAAAAGAAGAAGCTCCACAAATTTCAAAAACGTCAAATTGGAGGGGTATGACAACCTACTGGAAAATGATGCTGGAGAGAAGAAAAGGGTATGTAGAAATTTTCTTTTGGACACTTGATCTTGGGAGAGGATACATTTAAAAGATGGGTTTCCAGATCAGGACAACAACCCAATAAGATAAATGAGAATGGAGAATCAATTGGTGAACTAGATGGACAGACTGATAAAATAACAGAAAAGAAACAAAAGAGAGAAGATTATAAAAAAGAAAGAGAACACAAAATATCAAAATCTGCAAGAGCTTAAAAAAGTTTTATAAAGATTTTTGGCCCTTCTGTGATGGTCTTCCATTCAGTTATGCAGAAAAAGAGGAGCGCAACAGAACATGTTAAGAAAAAGAAATTTAAAAAAAATTTAAAGACAGGTGTCAAAAAATTAATATTTTTAATAAAATAATATTATACTGTACATTTATGTAAAAGTATAATGTATAGAACTGTTACTTTAAACTTTCAAGAGCGTTTTTATATTTTCACAATATACTAATGAAGCAACAGTTATTCATTAGTTTTATTTTTAGTTTGCAAACCTTATTGTAATAATTCAATACAAAGATAAATTTTTTGTTTATAAAAGTCTGATTAGTTATAATATAAGTCAGTAGGATAAGAAACTAATTAAATATCTCTTGTAATGTTACTATATTTTTTTTTGTCTTTAATTTTTAAGAATGTTTTTATATTTTCAGTGTAGTTTATTTTTAGTTTGTAAACCTAATGGTAATTAACCAATTAAATATCTCTTATAATGCATTTTTGCACTGTTATCTAAAAAAATGAAAGTGTTTTGTTGTGAGTAACGTCTTTACATTCTATCTCTACAATTATTTTGTTTCCTAGTAATTTCAATAATTAAGAAAAAAATTTATAATATAAACCTAATAATATCATGAACACTTGTACTAGGTTTCAGTTCAAGAAAAGAGCAGGCAAAATTAAGTTTCTAGGCAGACAGATGTTTTTCAAAGCATATTTTTCAACTATAACTAAAACATCCAAGTTCAAAAGGCCTATGTAGCCGATCACCATTGTTTGAAATAACCTACATGTTTTTTGAATTGTAAGAAATCTTCTAAGCAAGTAATAGATGAAAAAAAGAATTTATCTTAAATACAGGTAATTAGAAATCTTAGATTAAATTCATGATATAACAGTTATATTACATTCTGTTAATTCAATTTCAAAGGTTTTTCTGCGCTCCTGAAAAATTTAGAATGAATGATGATATATATATATATATATATATATATATATATATATATACACATATATATAGTTATATAACTATACAATTAAATATGCATTTAATTGCTCTCATTTAAAGTGTAACATTCAACTCAGAAATAGGATATGCCACGTTTAAAAACAATTGCAGTTGCTGTTTTTAAGAGAACTGCAATTATTATTTTTAAAAGATGGTTAGTTTTAGGCTAGAAATGTTTTGATTCTCAATGTGGGTGGTAGGTGAAAAAGTTTAACAATCAATTGTTTAAAAGAACATTACGTAAAAAAAAAAAAAACATGTGAATATTTGCACTGTACAACTATGCTGGCCAGGAGTTTGACTGTGTGGTTTGTCAAGCTCTTCATCATTTGGCCATTAACATTGTACTTTACTTTATAATCTTCAATTTCCAGGATGTTATTCTGCACATTGTTGTGGAATAATCATACTGTAAGGAGTTGTGGTTGTATATTATCTAACCCAAGCCTCCCTCCCACCGCTGAGTTAGTTATAATTTAATAATGGAAAGAATGATCTACCATAATTATAAGATATAATATTAAGAATTAATTAACATATAGTATTTATTAAATACATCGAGATCAAATGGTAAGTAGAATTTTGGACAAGTGTTCAAATGACATAACCTGAGCCTATAATCACAAATAAAAATAAATTTTGCATTGTTTTATAAAAGGGAAAAGTTAAAATTTGTTTTAAAACAATTAACACAAAATTACTTCCCTTGGAGAAAAACTGATTCATTAACCTCTTCATTTTTTCTTCCTATAAAAATCTGAATTCTAGTTTTTATTCTCTAAATAGGATTTTTTTACATTTAATTTTAATTAATGATTCTATATTAGGGTTAAAGTTTGACTATCAGTTTCAGATTAATACCTTAATAATACTTAAAATACTTATTAACATGCAAATTAGAACTAACAAGCATGAGTAATAAAACGTAGCTTCGTTCACGAGCATAAAAAATCTAAAAAACTCTCTCCAAAACTAATGGCCTACAAGAAAACAGTCACTGTTATCTCTTAAATGTAGGCTCAAACGACAGAATATCTCTCAAAGATTTGTTCAGTATATTCTCAGAGTCAATAGAATATACATGTGCAGACAAACCGAATTGAAGACAATTGTAGTCCATCAAGATGCAGACCCCCCACAAAAAATGTTCAGTTTATGCTTTGCTTTCAATCAGTTATGTATGTTCAACGGCTTGTATGAACTGAACTGAATGTCAATTCTCCTACATCCAAATCTATTGTATTCCAAGGATACAAATTGGAGACTAGAAGATGGGTTTCACAAACTGTAAATCATCAGAAGGTTTCAGTTAGTTAAGAGACTGTGCATAAAGTAAGCGATACATTCACTGGCAGATAAGTCTATTACGCGATCTAGTTATGGACTGAAGATTCCTCCTTTTTCAACCGTTCACGACATCGATCATAAGCGCTCCAATTGCAAGAATACATTACAGCTGCTTCTTCACATTAAACCAAATGATTGCCGCCAATTATATCAGTTTGCTGCAGAGATAATATTTATTTAGTGATGAGGATACTTTTCATACATTTGGGATAATTAAAGACAATGTCAAATTTCTTGTACCGAAAACTCCATACAGTAATCAAGAATGAAAGGAACATACTGAAAGTAAGCGTCGGCTATGACGGGAAAAAATGATGTTATAGAACTGTGACAGGGCACACATATGTCAACATGTTTCAAAATTTGCTGTTCCTCACATTCCTGGAGGATACAGTTTTCAACAAAATGGTGCTCCATTACACTTTTATGAAGACGTTAGCATGTTCCTGGTAAACACTTCTCCAGATATTCGATCAGACGAGGAAGTCCAACTATATGGCCACCTTTCTTTCTTTTTCCTGTTTAGCCTCCAGTAACTACCGTTTAGATAATATTTTTGAGGATGATATGTATGAGTGTAAATGAAATGTAGTACTGTACATTCTCAGTTCGACCGTTCCTGAGATGTGTGGTTAATTGAAACCCAACTACAAAAGAACACCGGTATCCATGATCTAGTATTCAAATCTGTGTAAAAATAGTAATATGGTTAAAAAAAATAGTGTGCAGAAATTTGCTTTTATAATTAGTTTTAGAAAGACCAAAATACACATAAGTTTTTGCTAAATGAATTGAAAAAAATAAATTAAAAAACCCAGTAAAATTAAGATCGATAAAAAAAAATCCTATTGAAGCGAAGATTTATTTGAATAGTGTTTAAATTTTTCCGAATAAATAATGTATTAGTTTTTTTTAAGTTGTCTAGTCTGGGTTTAAGCAGTCCAGTTGAATACTTGTGACCCACTGTTTTCTTTTAGTCATAGACTGCTATGGTCATTAGCCCCAAATTTTCATTTTTATTACTACCTAATATTTAAACTTTGGATTACATACAGTTCGTTTCTTAACTCATATATATAACTTTGCAAAAATCCAATTACTCATCAACATACTGACCACTATGACAAATTCTCAAATAACAGAAAAAAATCACCAAACACAGTAACAAAAACCTAAAAAACTAATACCAAAAGTTGACTTTTATAAGATCCTGCTTCATCAATCAGTACAAAAATCCAAAATTACATCAACCAAAAACAAACAATAAAAACTAAAATTTAGGAAACAAACCCTAATAACGACAAAACTTGAACATAACTCAGTGCTAACTGAAATGATAATCATTCCATTTGTTGTTCAAGTTTTGTCGTTATTAGGGTTTATGTTTCCTAATTTTTAGTTTTTATTTATTTATTCGTTGTTTGATGTAAGTTTGGAATTTTGTATTGATTAATGAAGCGGATCTCATGAAAGTCAACATTTGGTATTAGTTTTTTTTGGTTTCTGTTGCTGGTTGATGGTGGATATTTTTTTGTTATTTGAGATATATACGTAGATTTAGCCCATCAGGGTGGTCTAAAATCAGTTGTTTAACAGCTATTTTCGATGTTGAAGGTTCTTAGGTTCAAATCCTAGTAAAAGTTAGTTGCGTTTGTACGATTTAAAAACTAAAATAGTGGATACCGGTGTACTTTGATTGTTTGGGTTGAGTCTACCACATGCCCCAGGAATGGCCACACATGTGTACAAGACTACCGTTTGTTTACATGTCATACATATCATCATCAAATTCTGCCATGGTAAACTGAGTTGATATGATGGTGACTGAAGGATGCAAATATCTTCTGTGTATATTTTTTCACAATAAAAAACATATCAAAAAGCATTAAAAAAATGACTGTAGAGGACATGTGTTTTTCTTCTAAACTAATAATTCTTATTCCTGCTAGTTTTATTTACAGCAGAGTGAACAAAAAACTCCTTAATGAAATAGATGATTGGATAATGACAAATAATGTACATGAATTACTATTCCAAACATGTTTTTTCATCCTTTTAAGCGATACATAATTAGTTATTTTTCTAATCCATTTTTAATAACGTGTGTTTTTTTTATGTAAAATCCTGTAATGGAGCTAATCAAAACCAAGGAAGGCAAACTTAATGATAAATTTATAATTATAGTTATTGACACTAAGAATATTGGGAATTTTTTTTTGTATTATTTAAATTGTTACAAATTAGTGTTAACAGCATAAGAGATATAACAATATTCATTTTTACAATATACTAAGCATAAAAGTGTATAGCAATATAAATGTTATTTACATATCTGTATATTCTTATACCTTCATGTAAATAAATCCAGAATTTTAATGCACAAGTACAGGTGGTTATTTGTTATAGTATTATTATGTGTAATTACAATGATAAACATAATTTTTGTTTCCTAACATGAATACATGATTTTATTCTGTTTTTTTTGATGCTAAAAACAAATATGAACTCAATCTTTGTATCGCCCACCATTTTTAAAAAAATTGTAAATTTTAGTTAAAGGATTTTTTAATTTTTCAACGTATAGTTAGCATTTTAAGCTCCTATATTGTATTTTGCTAGCTCATTTTTTATTGTTTAACTTTGTTAACATAATTTGTAAGCTATAAATAAACAATACTAGGCAAAGAATTAAATTACATCTCAGTCGCATATTATGATATCATATCTAATACTGAAGAGGTAGCTTCATGGAGAAGATTAATCATGTCTGTGCAGGTCAAAAAATGTAGCTTAAAACACAGTGTGTTGTTTGTATTAAACACTGGATTTATGAATGAATTAATTTTGTTCAGTCTTAAATTCGTTAAGAGTGCAGTGTCATAATGCCTTGAAATTGTGTAAATGATGTGGATGCCTTTTGTTATATCTGTGATGAGTTTACCGTAAAATCAAATAGAAAAACATTACGCTTTTAATTAAAAAAGCATATAATTTGTACTTTCAGTATAAAATTGGTGATGAGGATAAGACGTGGGGTTCTCATATAATATGCGCTAATTGTTCTGTGTATTTAAAGAGGATGGCAGCTGAAAGGTACACAGAAGGCTTTGCCATTTGGTTTACCTATCTGGAACTAATTGTTACTTTTGTTTAACAAGTGTGTCTGGAATTTCTAAAAAATCTAAACATACTGTAAAATATCCTTCATTGCAATCTGCAATCGGGCCTGTACCTCACAGTGAAGTTATTCCAGTTGCTGTGAAAAATGTCTGTTTCATGATCGATATCAAATACCAGTCAGGTGTGACATTTTTCATATGCTATAAGCTTCCATTTAATGTTCTACACACAAGCTTCATGTTTATGTGGCGATATAAAAAATAAATATTATTTGCAATCTTAAAACTCATTTAGTAAATGCTGAAAATTACAAAATTGATATTTTTATAATGTGTAAGTATTTATGAGAAATAAGATTAGAATTCAAAATCTTAGCTAATGTTATCTCTGATGATGTTTGTGATAAATGGTATATTTATCACGATAAAAAATTTAAACAATTATTTGATTGTAAAAGATTACAATTTGTAGAAAAATCTGTAAGATGAGTAGCAGCATTTTTTTAATAACGTTTTGTAAAACCTGGCATATTAAAGTTGCCTAGTAATAATAGTAAAAATTTAATTGCGCACTATTTTTGTAATTTGTAAGCGAATTAGAGTTACAATTTATTTTTATTTCATAAATTATACAATAAATCATAAACATATTTACTTTGTAGCATTTATATTTGGCTTTTTATTACAGCAAGTAGATTTACTACAACTGGAAGAGGAACTGCTTGATATTAGTAATGGTGATATCAAAAAAGATCCTTTAGCAATTGAAGAGACCAACTTGGTTGAAAATGAAGTGGTAAGGATATTCGATTTTAGGGAACCTTTTTAAAATTATTTTCAAAGGGGTGGAACCTACCCTCTTCGCTATACATATCCCAACTCAAAAACCTTAAATGGCAATGGTAACATTTAATTACAGTAATTGACAATCCGAAAACAATAATGAATTTTGGTTAAAAAAAAATAAAAATCTGCCCACTCCTTTGCTCAGTAATTAAAACCCATTTGAAGTATTACTTTTTTAAATCCCAGTCCAACAAAGATAACTATAAAATTACTGATACTGCTTCTTAAACCATTTGAAATAATCATAATGTGTAGATTAAAATTGTGAAAATTATTTTTTAAATTACCAACACAAAATATTGTCGTTTGACAATATTATCTTTTCATTATTATTATCTAGTATGTAAATTTTGGATTACATACAGTTCATTCCTTAATTCTTACATGTTATTATTATTTCTGATTATTCCTCTTCAGGATTGCATGCATTTAATTTCTTAATTCATATATATATTTGGGCGTAACGTGTAGGACCAGACTGTAACTTTTCTCCAAAATAACAACTTTTACAAAAGACAGTTTGAGCCTCCACGGGTTGAGCTTGGATATATTCTGGAACAAATAGGAGAAATTTGTCTGGTGAACTGAATCTAAACAAACTTCAGTGCTTCATTTGTCATCAAATCTCATCTGGTGTTGTAACTCGGGACCTAGTTCCACCGCAGGTGACCCCTTGACAATCATCCCTGAAAGGTCTATTAAGAAATATTTCATCAGCTGAATCAAGCAACACCAGAGTTCAGAAAAGGGAGCATTGTAGGGTTAAATTTTCTGATGGAATTGGCACTGGTACGTCTGGACCATGTGGAGACATAAAGCGTATGGCATATTTGGATAAATGATTCTTTTTTATTCTTCAAATTGAAACCATGAACACCAGTTCAAACAAAAGTAACAATCATCGGTGTAATTTTGTGACTCCATTAAAACTTCAAGTCTCTACGCTTCTTGTTCCCTTTGACCATCATCTAAGTCCTTCAACACATGTGCAGCACTTATTGGGACGCCCAAGTTTTGTCTTGATCTCCTATTTTCACCTGAAATATGACAGGTACACTTGTCAAACGAAACTTGTTAATTTTTTTTTTGCCTTTTCACCGTTAAAAGAATCTGCAGCCTCTTGAAGTCATTTAGAAAACGGAAAGTTTGCTTATGGTCTGGAAACATATTTTCCTCTGACAAAAACACATTTGATCACAGATAACAGAAAAAAATTTATGCACGCTGATGATTGAAACAGCACTGATAGTAGTTGCGGATAGCTGCCAATAAAGTGTTTCTTGTTAAGTGTTATCACAACCTGTTGACCAAGCTCTTCCACTGTCTTGTCATCTTCAACCCAAACCCCCCCCCCAACCATTCTCTTCAGACCACTAATCTGTTTAGCTATAAGAATGCATAGTAAAGGCCAAAAAAATGAATATGTTTTTTTTATTTTTTAATAAAAAAATAATGTTTTATGTCTATTTTATAGTATCACATTTTCAACCTTTTACAAATTTTGAAATTTGCGATTTGTGAAAAATTCTGACATGATAGAAAAAATGAAGATTATTTTTGGATTCAGTGTTAAAAAAATACTTAGGAATTAATTGTCTGTCAGTAGTTAAAAAACATTCCTCCACATCCCAAATTTTGCAGGTCTGTGTTATATATACAAATTTGATACAATTTATTTATAAAAAAAGCAATAATTAAACTAAACACATTAATAAAATTTAAAAAACCAGAAACTTGTGAAAATCAAATGGCCTCTGTTAATACAGAAATATTTAATACTTTTTCAGGACAATGTTAAGTTTTTAACAGGTTTTCTTTTACGATTGATGTTTCTGTTTTGTTTTTTCTATTACATTGTTTGTCTGACAGGGCCGTGCATGTTTGTAAGTAAGATTTCTTCTTGTGATTTTATTTTTTAGATTTTTATAATCTGTACAATCTAATGTATTACTTTAATGCAATCTAACCAAAATAATAAATGAAAAAAGCAGTTTGATTTTTTGTAAAACGGTTGGTTGTAGTTTTCTGTCATATTATGTATATGGATAAGTAGATATGAGTTATAAGCTGAAATACTTGGTTGCCATTTACTTTATAATTAAAAATAATACAATATAAAAATTGTTGTTTTAGGTCTCTCTGATTATATGTTTACGGATAGGTACATTAATGTTATTTTGTGATAGAATAATAGTGGAATTAAAATTGCTGGAAAATGATTAATGTTCAGTAATGACACCAATTTATATAATATCAATGAAATATTAGCAGTTTATAATCTGTACAGTCTAAGCAATACATTAATTTTTCCCTTTCCACTAATCTTGCAGTTTAACAAAAAGTAAGTACTCCTTTTCCACTTCACTGATAAATGAATAATGGGATGATTAAAAGTAATTTATTTTATTCTAATTTTTACACATTATAATAAACTGATACATTTTTGGCATTCTTAAGCATTACATGTTGAGGTGTTTTTTTCTTGAAATGTGAATTAATTCATTATAAAGCACAAACTCAATTATTTCTATTATTCAACCCCTCTTTTCAAGTATTAGGCTATTTGTATAGAGCTAAACAGTTAAGAATTATTATTTATGTGCATTGTATAGAACCAAAAATAATTTTTTTAAATTGTTTATGGATTCTAAAATTTTTTGTTAAGAAATGAATGAGATAATTTCTGATAAAGATGTCAGATTGTCATCTTGGTGATTAACAAGTCAATATTCTACTGCCTATTTTGCCAGTATATTAGTACAGGATTAATGCCAAACACCTACAGTGCAAATAGCAATTTTACTTTAATCTAGATAAAAAAAGACAACAGGCAAAAAAAGCCTCTGTGACTTTTATGCAACAAATTACCTACAATAAATATCACAAATAAAATGATGTAATGCCATGTGTTAGATTTTCAGTCTTGTAAGCCCTACTGTCGGTTATACAGCTAAATTTTACAAACATTTAGAGAGGATTGACATTGAGAGAGAGTATTTTTAATTCATTGAGTACAAGAAACCTTTTCATAGTTATTCTTGGCACAGTATGTTTATTCTTAGTTTTCAGTAGCTAATTAAAATATTTTAAAAATTAACATACAAATGTTCATCAATCTGTCGGTGAATTCTCTAGGTAGCTAAAAAAATTACTTTTAAAAAAGCATGGCAAATTAAAATGGTCATTAAGATCTAGATAAAATTATTTACCAGTTATGGAAAATAATGAATTCTAATTAACTTTTTATTTACTGTATTTCAACGATTTGGAATTTGTAAGTAAATTCAAAAAAATTATATAAAAAACTAAGACACTATTTAAAAAAAATATGTCCATTATGATGAAAAACTTAGGTGATATTACAATACAAAACATTTCATATACATATAAAAAATGAGTACAAAAGATTCTCCTCTCACATGTGAGCTCTGTAAATTGTTATAAAATTTACGGTAATTTTTTTGAGATATTATCCTTATTTATCACAATTTCTTTAATTTTTAGATTATGACTAATTAATTTTTAAATATGACAAGTCATTCTAAATAAGAGATGCTATTTTTTTTTTTTAATGGCTAATTATCAAAAGAAAAGGAAAGATCTCCCTTCATATATCAGAGCCCAAGCTTGGAATCGACAGAAGAAAATTTTGTGTACAGTTGGGAAATTTTCATTGAGAGACCACTGAAAGAGTGGTAAAATGCTATATTTACCAAAATGAGATAATAGAAATAGAAACCTATCCCAGGAGAGGATTAGTTTGTACAAATATAATTTTCATGGCAATGAAACCTTTGCAGCCTAACCCAGTGGCGTTTCACTATTTGCAATCAAATTCTCATTCATAATTTTCATCGCACTCCCCCTCTTACAATAATAATGTATTTTGAGGCTAAAGCTACACTACAACCTTACAAATTAGCAAAAAATGTAATATTTGGCAACACCAGTGTTGTACTGACAAAACCAGAATTGATGCCTCTCTATCTTACATCCACCATATCAAACATTCAACTTGTACAAGTCCAGCCAGTCTCGGTCAAGTCTATTCTTTTATCGCAATCAAATCTATTGTGGATGTGTTTGTAATTTGAGAGTTAATTGCACTTCAGAGCAGTAGATTAATACAGAATCACAGATAAATTTAAGAGGGCGTAAGCATGCATTAGATGAAAGTGAAGCACAAACAAGTGCATAAACGAGCATGGTCCCGAAAATAAAATCAAGACAACATTCTCAAGAATACTTAAATTTTGGCTTTAACAGTACTGAAGTAAATGAAGAAAGGCCCCTGTGTGTCATTTGCTCAAAAAGTTTGGCAGTAGACCGCATGAAACTTAAACATTTGGAAACTTTATAATGAGTATGTTAACAAACCCTGAGAATTCTTCAAATTAAAAATGATACTGTTGCCCATAAAATTGGTGATATAGCTAAAGAGTTGAGCACCAGTTTTTCAGGAAGTTGCATGACAAAATTGATTTCAGTCCAGCTTGATAAGGTAAAAAAAAGCAATAAAGAAGCTAATTTCATTGCCTATGTTCGATTTTGTGATGCTATGTCAACAGTTTTAAGAACCACTTTTCTGCAAACCAATAGAACTCAAAGCATCAGCACTGGCATTATTTGCTATCTTAAGTTATTTTATAAACTAGGCAAACATAGAGTGGAAAAATTGCATCGGAATATGCACTAATGATGCTCATTCAGTATCTGAAAGATTCCAAAGTATAGAAGCACTTTTGAACAAAAATCTAGAGTTTGTCTGGACACATTGCATGGTGGTCCACAGAGAAGCTCTGGCTTTCAAAGAAATGAGTCCTGGTCTGAATAATGTACTAAAGATGGTTGGCACAAAATGAAACCCTAAAATCAATAATCTTTACAGTCAGCGTTACTAATGTATTGCAAGGCAAGATGGTTATCACATGGGAAATTTTTGCAAAGTGTTTATGAATTAAGAGATGAAATTACCATTTTTCTAGAAAAGGGAAACTGACCGGAAACCAAGAAGTTTTAAGATGGTTTATTTGCGATTGAATACTTGGTCAACATATTTGAGAAATTAAATACCTTGAATCTTCAATTCCAAGGAGCAAATACATGTTGGATACAAGTTATAAAGTAATGCTTTTTGTAAAAAATTTGAATTGTGGAGCAGAAATTTAAAGCAAAAAAAAAACTAGAATGTTTACAAATGTGTTTTAACTTACAAAGGCTGAAGAACAGTATGTGAAAGTAGTTTTTGTGACAATTGTCATGCTGGCAAATAATTTTAAAAAGTATTTTCTTGCCAACAACTTGGTAGCAAGTTACAAATAGGTTAGGAATCCATTTCAAAATACCCCTGAAAGGCTCTCAACTGCCAAAGAATAAATCTTCATATACTTCAAGGCAAGTGGTGAAATCAAGAGAGTTTAGTAATAAATCACACTTTTAATTTTGGGCAGGGGTGGATGATGAGTTTTCTGCACTGAAAACAAGAGCATTATGTATACCATCACCATTTTCAACATCCTACACCTTTGCAAAACCGGATTTTCTGTGATGGCTGCTTTTAAGAAACTCAAGAGTGTCTATTTCTCTTATTACACCTTCCTTTGAAACCTTTGCTCTCCAAAACAGGCCCAAGGGGGTCTAACAATTACTAAACTTGTTTTTAATTTGGTATTGATAAGTTTATTATTATTAAATACACTGTGCAGTAATGTTACAACCCTATTTATAAGTGTATTACATCAGTGTAAATATGCATTTTATTATGTCAATGTATTTTGTTTTGCTTTCCTTTCAGTAAATTAATAAATAATATTTTCTTTTCAATATGCTCGCACCCTCCATTTAGTGTTATCACGCCCCCCCCCCCTACGGAGGTGGCCCCACAGGTTGAAAAACATTGGCCTAACCTATGTTTATTAATGATGATTACATAGTGTAAAAACATTTTAGTAAGTTAAAAAAAATAAAATGTTAACAATTTTACATAAGTTATTACACATGATTTAAGTACCTTTATTTATTACTTAACATACATTTACAGCTGTTAACCAAACAAAGATATTATTCATTGAAGTATTGGTGTAATTTTAGTTGGTATTACATTTTATATTTAGTAATACAGAACTAATTTTGAAGGTACTAATTCTCGGAAAATATAAAATTAATCTTGTACAAGATTTTTTCAGAGCTGTTGTATTGCTTTTCTTCAGCAGCAGCTATTATAAAAAAAATCATTTTCACATCACAAAGCCCCTGTAAATTTAATAATTAGGCATACGAACAGAACCATTATTATGGAAAACACTTGAATGCAGCTTATAATAAAAAATATTAAACAACTGATAACAAGATTAATTATCAACATTCTACAAAATTCTATAGTTACAACCTATTTTAGTTTATAGAACAATCTTCCATTTTATCAATAGTGTTGATAATAATACTTTTATCAATAATGTAGTTAATGACATTTCATCTGAGTATTTTTTTCATGGATTTTGAGTTTTATTTGATGTCAAAGCGGCTATGCAATAGTTCTCAAGAGGAAAAACTTTTTAAGGCTCAGTTCTAAATATCTGAAAGAATTTTTTAAATAATTAAATAATCACATTTTTTCATCTGCATCAATGAATGAATAATCTATTATTATAACATACGAATCAAAGTACAATTAATCATTATGAAATATTGTTAAATCTTAGTATGTTTCGCAGGCAATTATTTTACAAAAACTTTGTTATAATTACAAACCACAAAATCTTTAAATGTTATTTGAAAATTCTATAACTGTAACAATAAAAAAAATCACTAAGCCTTTAGAGGTGTTGGCCAAGAGAAACCATTTGTAGAAAAAAATTATTTTTGAATATATACTATATAGTGTGGAAAAGATCATTTACTTTAGAAATTACTTTATTTGAAATTAAGTTTTTTATAATTTAAGTAATGAACGACAATACTGTAATTAGGATATTAGTTATATAATAAATAAAATAACAATAAAACATCAATCATTAAAAAAATTTCAACACATGTATAAATATTATATACCTGTTAAATCATACTTCTAATAAAGATATTAAAAAAATTAATTTGAGTTTTTTAATATAATGTAATCATGTTCTTTTTTAATACAATCGAAATCCACTAAGTAATGTATTTTATCAATTTTTAGTTATACCTCCTAAGAAATAGGCAACAGTAAAAGTCCCCCATGCTTCAACCAAAAATTCCACAAAGGGTAGTAATTATTCATATCATCCTTTCCCTTTTATTAAATCCTTATTTGGTTGATTGAATTTTACAATTTTTAACTGTGTTCTTTACTTTTCCATATTTCTTTAATATTTAAGAATCCTTTTTTTCTTCCTGATCTACCGAAATAAAAATATCTCATAAAGTCCGATTTGATAATAGTGGCATCATGGAAAATTATAAAACTTTTTTTTTTTACTCCTTAAAATAATAAAAAAATACAGTTGATGTCTTCATTTGTTACAGAGAAATAGTAAAATTTAATTACCCCATTTTAACTAAAAACTTGGAATTTCAATTAAGAGCCACTGCACTGTCACCCTTAGAAAAATCAAAATTCAAAAACCTTGAAAATGGTTTTTATATATATATCTGAATATTTGCAATCTCAAAAAAAATATAGTATCCTTGTCACAGCTTCACTTACACTATATGGTTACTTGCATTTCCCATAGCAGATGAGATATTTTAGCAGGTCATGGCTTGCTTGGCTTGCCCTTCCCATCTAACCACAGTTTTGCCCCTTAGACACCACTGTGTTCATTGTATTGTAAAAGTGACGATGTTGTTACAAAACAGTCAACCTCAATCTTAAAAGTAACTGGTAAAAATGTATTTTGCCCATTTCTTGGCATTACTCAACAAGTACCACTAGGAGGTAATCATACATAATTTCTCCCTTTTTATTAAACTCTTAAATTTTGTTAGTAAAGTAACTGAACTAGGTTCTAAAAATTGCTTTTCAAATACTTACATGAAGATTACACATACCAAACATCAAGTTATCTTCATTTGTTACAGAAATTAAAAAAAAAATTAATTTTATTGTTATTCCATTTTAACACTTTAAACTCAGAATTTCAAATAATTTTTTCCTGTGTACAGGATGCATCCATAAGAACATGTATATAAAATTTCCCTCAATTTATCTTTAGCAGTTTTTGCTGGAAGTTGATAAATCAGTCAGTCAGTCAGGACAAGTCTGACAGGTTACAGATATAACCTGGGGGTGAACTACAGGAGAAAATTGAAGAATGTAGATTAAGATGATTTGAACACTTGCAGAGATTGCAAATGAAAGAATAACAAAATATATTTTTAATTAAATAGAAGAGGAAGAAAACATAAAAGATACTTAAATTTTATAAGGAAATATAAAAAGATCACCAAGGATGAGAAAATTTTTAAAATTTAGTAATGGAGAAACAGTTTATAATAATAGGTTTATACGTTATAAACATTTTTACATTTATAGACTTAGGCTTATAATAATAGTAAAACAAAAATTAAAAGTAGGATTAGTAATGACAACTGATGGGCTTTTTAAAACAACAGAAGAGTAGAAAACTACCACTTTTTTCAAACACCAATGACAACAGTGTTAGGTTGTTAGAAAATTCATGCAATTAGTTTGCAACAAGTAACTTCTTTGAAAGACATTTTTGCTAAGTTTTTTTATGCTTTAGAAAAAACTACATATGAAATAAGGTTTTAATAACAAATTAACTATTATCTTAGTTGGTAGTTTTAATTGGAATGTCATATTACACAAAAAAGTAAATAAAAAATACATAATGTTAAAGACTAAAGTTTTTAAGTTTTTTTTTATAATAAAAAATTATCATATTGTTATAGTTAATTAACATGCTGATTAATAAATTATTTTTAATTTAACTCAAAACTTTTAACAGAAAAATACTGTAAATATAATACTTCAGGTTGAAAACCCTTTTAATAAAAATAATTAATAAATAAAATACACTATAAACCTTTAAATTCAATATGCTTTTGCTATTTCAAATAATGATACTAATTAATAATCTGATAATTATAATCCCTTTTTTCAAAATAACTACAAACAGTATAATTAAATATAATAATTGTAAATCACTTTTACCATATAATTAAGCACTCATGAGAACAAGAGGCTTGCTTATACATCACAAATTAAAATTCTAATGACTACGTAGATGATAGAAACTAACATATTAATAATAATAGTTATATTTAACATTACAAAACTAATATTGCAAATTGTAATGGTAAAAAAAAAACAATGTTTGCACAACTTTTATAAAAATTTAGTTTCAATTGAAACTTGTGTACAACTGACCGATTCTTCATACATAAATTTTACCTATTAACATTAACCAAAGATATATTTCATTAAAAGAGGAAATTAAAATTATTTATTTATACTATATTACATCCAAATTACTTATTACATCTAATCACTGTAAAACAGTACTAACAATTGTTTTTTCTAAAATAAGTTTTTGCTGGAAATACATTATACAAAATAATCCTACCTACTACACATTATGCACAACTAAAACTTTCTAATGGTAACTACAAAATAAATTTACAATAAGAAAATTAAAATTTTTGGCTACATAAAATTTGCAAAATTATTGTATTTTATATTTCAAAAGATGATTCTTATCTATTTTTTGGAAGTTAGCAATTGTGATTATTGGCCTTCCGAAAAATATCACCAGTAACAAATCTTTTCAAAACTAGTTTCACCTAGAATATTATTCAACTACCTTAATTATCTGCTTAATGTAAAGTTTTATTTTGCACAATAAATAAATTAAATCTTTCTAGTATAGAGAATTAACAAGAGAACTAACAAAAGTAGTTTAACCATACTGGATATGGTAAAACTGTAGTTATATCTGACAAGAATACAAAATGAAAACTAGCCACCTCCACATAAAACAAATATTCCATGCTAGGAAACCCTTGGGGAAAACTGCAAGGCTTCTCAGGACTCCTTTTACCTTTTATTTTCCTTTATTACCTTTTACCTTTTTTCCATACTGTACAAACCATACTACTAAACATAATTTTGAAATAAATTTTATCAAATGACATAGGTACACATTATTAAATCACTTTCTTTTTGATCAAGTATATATATATATATATATATATATATATATATATATATATGAAAATGAGAAAAAACCCTTGCTGATGAACAAAGTAACATTAGAATAAGAAAAAAGCTGGATGCAAGTAGTCTGCTAGTAGCAAAAGACAAAATTAAAATAAATGTGATATAGAGGAAAGGATTTTTTTTACTTGCATTATGTTACATAATAAAAATAAGTATAATTTAAAGTTACTATGAAAAGTATAATCTCAAAGAAATAAACAGCAATTCTATAAATTATACATTATGTATTGATTCTTTCATTAACATTACACGTTCAAAATACCAACAGATGCAGACTTAGCAATTATAATACTGGAAACAGTAGATTTATCTTCAGTTTTGATAATTTATAATTATCTAATACACAACTCAAATACTCTGTACAAGAGGTATCAGTAACTGGGTACTGTAAACAATAAAAAAAAAAATAATATATTCCACAAGAGAAACTGAAATGCACTTTTCAAAAATAAAAATTTTCTCAAGATGAAAAGCATGTAGATTCAGGGCACATTCACTTAATAAAATTTAGAGCTTTAACATTTGGGAAACTATAGTACTATGCAGATTTCATTAATAAAGCAAAACAGCCAATTAAAACAAAATGTAATATTTGTACTTTTCATTAAGGTTCATCATCTTTTGAAAAACTTTGCTAATATGTAGGCAAAAATCAGAAAGCTAAATTATCAACAATTGCTGAACACCATGAAATTTAATTAGTTATTTTCATATTGCATCAAATCAAATATTGCTACAATCCTAAAAATATACAATTTACAACAAAGTCTGCAACTGCACTTTACACAAATACATACTCATACTCATCTATTTTGAATTCAAACAAAATTTTGGTTAAAGTTTAACACTGATATTGTCAGACCAGTGATATTGTTACAATGAACAATGATTTAAATTGTACTACTGTAACCATACTATCAACTATCCAGTGTAGCACACAATATAAATATGACCAGACTAACTGATGGCATATTGTAATTGTAAAACTTCTCAATTGGGTGCTACTACTAATACCTTGTGGTCACTCAAGAAAACATTACCAAAAAAGGATGTTAAGTGTGAACTGAACAAAGGGCAGGTTTATATTGGATGGTTGACTATACAACCAAGTATTCATAAACTAAATTATCTTTGTTAAGTTTATTTACAGACTTAACACTATTCAACTGCCTCATTATCTTAATGAGGCAGTTATTTAACTAAATTATCTTTTTTTTAAGATCATGTATGTTGATATTACTTATATGTCTATACTACTACTACTTCCAATTGCATCAAACACAAATTTCTACGTAGACTAATATGAGGAATTTTACGAATTTTACCAATTTTTGATACAATATATATATGCAATACTTAAGGAACAAAATCAATATGTGGAAGTGCAAACATTTGTTAAATAAGTGTACACAACAATAGGTTAATATACTTTGTTAACAGTTAATGAACCCACCAATTAAAATACATCAACTTTTTTTTTATAAACTTATATTATAAACACTTAACGCAAGTAACATGGTTATTTTTTAATATAAACTATACAAATGAAAATAGAACAATAAAACTCTTCAAATATATTCAAAATCAAAATCACACACGCACACATTTACTAGAGTAGGTAGATTGGTTAGCATTATTTATATATAGTAAATATTTTTATTAGCTTAATTTCATACTGGCAACAGTAACAAATTATATAAAAATACAACAAAATTTCCTAAATCAAAAACAAGTACTTATAAGTTATAGTTCTGAAAAGAAGGTAAAAATTTTAAAAGGCACATTGCACATTGGAAGTGAATAGTTTATAAATATATAAAATTATGCAAATGACTTGTAATATTAAAAAAAGATGGCTTGCTAAGTAGTATAGGATATGTACACAAACAGTTTTCAGCTACCTTCAAAACCTCTTCACATATGTTAACTTCCCCAGTTACATTCAAATTATATCATTAAATTCACACAAATAAGTCTCTCCATTGTAATACTTATGTAAAATTTAATGTTTAATTTGTATGTTACAGTATAACAACCTCTACTTGACAAATCTATTAGCAGTAGTCTAACACACAAAAAAGAAAATAGGATGCAATTGCTGAATCAAACTGGCAAATTTTTATTCTCAAAATAAATTAGTAATGTTTAACTTAATATGGAAACTCTATACACTTGAGTTATCAATTTTTGGATTTCAATTAAGGCTCTCAAATTACTAACCTGCTATTAAAAATTAAGTATATAATGTATGGGTTTACAAATATAAAATTACAATTAAAAGTAAAATACACAGCCTGTTTCACTGGCATTCATACTTAATACAAAGGAAGCATAACTTAATCTTTCCAGATTCTGGGTATTCTAATACATGTTCTCCTAATTACACTACCTGAAAATAGGATGCAATTGCTGAATCAAACTGGCAAATTTTTATTCTCAAAATAAATTAGTAATGTTTAACTTAATATGGAAACTCTATACACTTGAGTTATCAATTTTTGGATTTCAATTAAGGCTCTCAAATTACTAACCTGCTATTAAAAATTAAGTATATAATGTATGGGTTTACAAATATAAAATTACAATTAAAAGTAAAATACACAGCCTGTTTCACTGGCATTCATACTTAATACAAAGGAAGCATAACTTAATCTTTCCAGATTCTGGGTATTCTAATACATGTTCTCCTAATTACACTACCTAAAATCTAGGAGCAGCAATGTATACAGTGAAACTTTTTTGACAAGTAAAATATGTTTGTAGTGAAATGTCTGGGGGCTGTAGGAGAATTTTTTAACAATGGAATGAAAAGTAAATGAAATACACTACTTATTTTCTCATTCTATTCATTTTAAAACTTTTTGCCCAGGAAAAGCCAAAACTGGTATAAGTTTTGATTATACAATGGAGAGTTTACTATTTTTTTTTTGACTAAAATTTTTCTTAATGTTTTTGGACTAGTATTTGGATAGACATATCAATTTCAAGCTAGTGCAGTATCAATCACTTGCTCAGGGGCCATCCAGAACTTACAAACAATGAATTGTTTGAATGAAAAGTTACAGCTTCTGACAAGCACTCAAAAAGCAGCCTGCCTGAGTTTTGTTGCTGTGTCAAAATTAATTACTTCTGGATTATGATTATGAAAGACAGCAGCTTTTCTGCAAAAAACCAATTACCCGGACAGTAGTGAAGTGCAGTCTTATTTAAAAATACATATACCAGGACAAGTACATATTTTAAACCAGCTAAATACAAATAAATTGATACTATTTGACTGTAAAATTTCATGGTTAATGTTTTTGGACTAGTATTTAGATAAGACTTAGTGCAGTATCAATCACTTGCTCAGGGGCCATCCAGAACTTACAAACAATGAATGAATGAAGTTACAGATTCTGACAAGCACTCAAAAAGCATATTTTAAACCAGCTACATACAAATTGATAAATGTGTTGATAATATCATTGTTTACTGTAGCTTTGATTAGAGCTGGTTTATTAACTATAGTCTGGTTTAACATTAAGAAATTGTGACAAAATTATGACTTGCTAGTTAGAATACAATCCAATAGATCTTATATTGTAGCCATTAGTTGCATTATACAAACCCTAACTGAGTAACTCTTCAAACGTTTTAGTTTAGCTTAATAAATCAACATTTTAACACAAAAAATTAAAGTAAAAAACCAAAACATCTTTTTAAATATTTTTAATTAAAACATACAATTTTCTTATAAAAAACAAATCAATTTTAAAAAATATGTTTCTTTGAAAATGTTAATTCTTTAAATATTTTGTCATATTCAATACACAGGTAAAAACATATCAATTTAATTAAGAAACCTGAAAAAGAAACAGGCAAATTAATATAGTAAAATACAAATTTTTCTTAACATTAAATGATTATCATGATCACAAATGATCCTTTAATTTGATCTAGTATTTTTCTGAAGTAAAGCTTTTTATTTAATTAGGAGTGTGAAAATAATATTTCACACTCCTAATCATTCAATATTATCTTTTTTAATGTAAATTATACATAATTTAGATTTTTTAATAAATAAAATGAAAATCATTGTCCTGATGAGTAATTTTTGATTAAATACAATCACACTTTCCATAAAAACCTCACCTTGCAAGTATACAATTCAAAATAATGTTCAGCACAGGAACACAGCTCAAGGAACTGAGAACTGCATGGGTAGTTAATATAATAATCATTGGACATCCCAGATAAGTCTACCAAAATCTATAGAAATTCTTTCACATGTTCCAAACATGTAAATTTCATTTTAAAGCTGTGCTCCTTGTTAAAACAATGTTTTGCACACTGAATCTAACACTATGATGTTATAATGCTATTCTATTTGCTACAGCACCTACCAGAACCATACATTTTTCTTTCTTATATTTTCCTCTTAATTTATCTCAATCTTATAAATTATCTTATTTTTATTAGTAAATTTAATTAATAAATTAATAGTATAAATATGCACACATTTACACATCTAGCCTGAATCAAAACAAGGTCTTTATGCAATCTAATACACAAGGGGACCACATTTCAAAATGGTTACACAACCAAATATACAAAATTACTATTAGACCACCTTGCTTCATAATGGCTACTATCACAAGACTAACACAAAAAAAAAGACAAGCTAATTTTACACAAAATTTCTGAAAAGTTAAGATTCTGAAAACATCTACTGGTTCAAAATTTTATCAGCTCAGTTGGAAAATTCATTAGAAAATTTTAAAAAATTTTAGGATGTAATTAACCCTAAAGCTAAAAATTTTAGGATGTAATTAACCCTAAAGCTATGGAACACAATCCAAAAATCCTTAATAAACCTTTAAAAATACTCTGCTAGCCACTATACTCAACTACCAATCTTGTGTGATGGTTAACTAAACATAAATGGTCTACAGTCGTTTTGAAAATTACATCTAGATTTTTATACAATCAAAAATGTTACTTAAATTTCTTTGTTAAATGTTGGCCTCTGCAGTCATTTGATAACAGTAATTATCTTTTGAACATGAAGGGAGGGTGTAGGGCCCAGTTTGCTTTCCTTTAGAGAAGCAAAAATTACAAAGCTTAAGTCCAGATCTGAACATTTTACACTACACTGCAGAGGACAATGGAGCAAGTTGAAATTAAGCCAAATTTCACCTGCAGTTTTCTGCAGGAAAATCCAGGTTTATTTTTGATAATAGCAGTAAGTTACCTGATATGACTTACAGACACTATCCTTTGTTCTCTGCATAACTGTATATTAAATGACCTGTGAGCAGTTTTTTCATTGCATATGCTACTTGGTTGAGTAAGGGCTGCCCGTGACCAATTGTGTATTAAGTTGCATTATGTTGTTAATAGAATTGCAAGTTTACAATTTATAGTGTGAAACATATGTAATTATGGGAATCAACTTTAACAGACAGTACAGTACTAATGTATACTATATTATGTCAATGTTTTTCACACCTACAAGGTGGGTGTGCAATTTTGTTTACAATTTATTTACCTGTGATAAATACAGTTTGATCAAATAAATCTCTTGCAGAACTAAACGTAAAAATCATTTCAGTAAAAATATTAACTACCCTTGACCAATATCTGCAAAATTATTCGTTTTTGTCAAAACACCAGGATAAAGCCCAAATATGAAGTTAACACTAAATGTCATTTATAATTTTAGTAACAATACATTTTAATTAACATGCATACAATTTACTGAATTCACCTTTTAGTCAGATCAGATCTAAACTTGCTCTCCTTTTACACACATTTTTAATATTTTTTCTTTTATAAAAAGAAAATTTAAACCAAGAATTCAATTTCTATGCATAACAATAATCCAACAAAAATTAAATAACAGCAACAATAACAATAACTAAACAAAATTTAATAAAACATTAACAATACATTAAAATAAAATATATATAAACTCTACAATTATTAACATAAAATAAATCACTTTGATCTAACCATACAAACAAATCAAATGTTTTAAAACTAAAAAGATATTAAAATACAGAATAAGTTAAGTGATGTTTGTTTTCCTAAACTATGGTGATATATGGCACAATGAGAATGTCTTCAGATCATTCTAGAAAAACTGGAATAGCTGAAATTCCACAGTAGCTAATTTCTCATGATTGCATACTAAGCACACTTTTTCTGAAGCTTCTTTACTTTTACACTTCATACTGCAATTTTTTTTAAAAATTAAAATTAATTTTTTTTTAAGTCTGAATTCTTAAATGTTAAAATTCTTAAATTGTTAAAACTGGTTTAACATTCCGGTTAACTTTAAATGCACAATAAAATAAGTAATAGTAATCTGATGAATGTTGTAGCTGGATATATTAACCTGTATCACAATAAAAATCAATTCTTTATATGTCAGTAAATATTCCACTCTGCACATTGACTATGCATATATCACCAAAATTTTATAAAGCACAATGAAGTAGGTACAATAAATAATGACTAAATAAATAAAGAAAAAATTTATACTATATACCCAACAAAAATTATACACCAAAAACTATAAAACACTATAAAACCAAAAATTACATCTAATAGATTCAATACATTAATAAAAATAAATAAGCTCATTTTTTTCACACTAGTACTAATTTTAAGGTATTAAAAATACCAATTCCTACTGCTACTATAATACTAACTACAACTAACCACTGATAAATAATCACAGTAATAAACACCTTTGGAAGAATGAGGGTTTATTTCTCAATATAGTTGGAAAGATAGCAATTTAATATTCAGGGAATACTGCAAGTTATACTATTATTTAAGATATACAATATTAAATACATAAACATACATACATACATATATAACTTAGTTAAAACAGGGTTTCAAAAGAAGGTAAGGTAGCTTGCTGCGCACAATTAATTTAAATGACACTTCATCGAACATCAGATATATTCTGTTTTGAACCAAAAATCTTTATGAGCTGACTTTCATAATCATTTATATTGCGTTTCATAATTTCCATACAAGGTCCAAGAAGGCGTTCAAACGCTTCGACATCAAGAACTGAATAACACAAGTTTATATTATATACACATGTTATAAATTATGGTAGTTTTATACATAGTTTTATAATTTTTTTTATAAATACATTAAATGTTATATTTTCCATTGTTTACAATTTTAAATAAAAATTAAATATTTTTGATTCTAGTATTTTCTAATAATTTTAATATTAATTATAACTACTACTGAAAATAATGGTTCATTTCCCAATATAGTATATTGTTAAGTGGATTGTTAATAGCAATTTCCTATTATTAGTAATACTTTATCTTTTTATTATATTAACATGGGTGTGACTTCATCGTACATCACCAAGATTGTGTTTAGAACCAAATATCTGAACCAGTTGAGTATCATAATCTTCCATATTACGTTTCATTATCAGCATACACGGTCCAAGTAGACGTTCAAATGCTTCTACATCCAGAACTACAAAATAAAAAATAGATGTACTACATAAATAAACAAAAGCTAAGGGAAAACAAGCCGAGAAACAATGAAATTTACAAATCAAGAAAAACTGGAGCACTCATATATGAAACTATCAGAACATTTAGACAAAATGGAATACAAAATATGTATGAGTACAAAAAACTCATACAGAAGTTTTTCATCAATGAATCACTAAATCTAAATGCTAATTCAATTCTATATTAACAAATCATAAAAAATCTAATCACAAATATTTCAATAAATATATCAGTAGGAGTTTGATGATTAAAACTAAATTTTATTCTTGCACTCCAATCTTCTTTCAGGCATAACTAAAATTAGGCATTCTATGTTTGAGGTTCATTCAAATACAAACTTGAATTTACAAGGTTATAAACTTTTAAATGAAAATGTATAAACTTTTGTATCGAAAATGCCTAGACAGTTTTCTGGCCATTTTCTTATATGTATTTGTGGTCATGTCCATAGCTCATCACTTCACACAAATTCACATATGTTATTCAACATACTACTGACAAGATATTTCTTTCAGAAAGGGTGAAAGAAACTGCAGTTTTAAATATACACTCATATCTTGGATCTCTTCCTGGATGATCTACACACTATATAGTCTTTCCAATTTATCCCTTAAAATCCCTGTACAGACTGGCATTATCATGGAGAAGGATGATTTCCCTGATTGGCAAACCCTCATTGTTTTTCAGTAGGTAGCTATGTTGATGTAGAGAAAATCAATGAAACTTCTTACATCAATCTTCAGAAATCAATGAATTAAACATAATTTTATAGTGAACCAATGATCACTTCAATAAGCTCTTACAGTAATAAGCTCTGCAGTCATTTTACATGAGTTTTCTACAATTTCTCACCCACCCTTTAAGTTAGTCTGACCCATGTATGCACTGTTCTGAGATATTGTAGCATCCCCAAACACTACCTTTAAACAAGGAGCTAACCAAGCTGGCTCCCCCAGACACATCATTAACCCCTTACTCCACCATCCAGCTTGCAACTGCTTGCTGCATAGAACAGCAAAATTACCCTTAAATTTTATTCACTTTCAGACTGATAATCTTGCCAACAATTTTGTTTTTGCTTTTACTAGAGTGGTTCTTCATGTAATCTCATATTTCATTTTAGGGGTGTAGTGGTGTACCAGCCTCATCACAGGTAGCCTCATCATAGTAGGTAGCCTGATCATATACATGCTTCTTCTAACCCTGGTTTTTGTGTATCAATTCACCTACTCTAGTTAAAAATTTAAGTTTTGATCACCAGAGAAGTACTTTCACGTGATCATTCTGTCTGGTACACTGTTGAGCAGAATTACAATTAATCCTACATGCCAAATCTGCAAAAATCATAACCTACTTACAGCTTAATACAAATTCTTTATTCATGTCAGAACTTCTTTCTTTAATACATAATTGTCTGAACCTTTATGTATTGTTTTAAGTACTGTTCTGGTGGATTTTGTCTTATTTTACTGGAATGAATACAAAAGGATATCCAAATTTATACTCACAAGCAAGTTTTGTTTCTCCAACAGCATATGCAGAAGCAGCTCTTGGTTTATGTGTTACAAGGGCCAGTTCACCAAAGTACCCACCCTTTGTTATACGTTTCAGCTGGAATAAAATATATAACAGTTACTAGAAATAATCAGATAATTAACAGTTATTATAAATTCAGATATTACATTAGAATTACTAGAAATTACATTATTTTTATACTCATACACATCTGAGGACAACATATTACACTTTAGGTAGAAACTACTACATATTACCATTGTAAATGTGTTTTTAGATAAAACTTTCAATTTTAAAAACAAATGCTGTAGTTTTTTATGTAAAGATATCACCCTTATTGGCTGGGCCAGCAAGTATTATCTTTCCTAGTAAACCTAATTTTGTCAGATCAAGTTTTGATGTTTCAATCAAAAGTTGAAATAATTCATTTCTCCTGCATGAAGTAATGCAGGAGGAATTATTCCAAGAGTTGAATTCCTATTGCTTTTAATTTTTTTTTAAGAAGCCTTTAAAAAATTTTTAGTTTTAATTAGTATGGAAGAGTATGAAAAGAATAACTATTCATTAGCCTAGTGGCGTGTTGAAAAACAGATTTTGTTTAGTGCATTACATGACCAGATAGCAATAAAAAAATTACTAAAACTACCTAAAAAAAAAATTATAAAACTACCTACAGAACAGGTAGCAACAAAAATTCAATAACCTACAAAAGAACAAATCATTACCTCAACATCCTCATTATTGTCTCCTTTAACAAGAATCTGTACAACACCAGATTCAACAAAGTACATTCCATCAGCTGCATCACCCTGTTTTATTATACAATCACCATTGTCAAATGTTCTTGGAATTAGCGCATCAGCTAAATTCATCCTTTCATAAGGCTGTAAACAGAAATATTTCACTGAAAATGTTCTATAAGCATGTAAATGTGATAAGCATGTATTAAATAAATATATAATATATGCATATAATGAACATACACATTTCTTATATGAGCAACATTATCTTATATTCTCATAATATATAAATATTCCCACAAAAATAAATTAAAATTAGCTACATTAGAAAATATTTACCTGCAATGTTTTAAGCATAGGAACACAGTCTATGAGTTGTTCATACATTTTTCTCTTTTTAAAAGCACTCCTCAACACAATTCTACGGAATGTAAGACGATCCATAGCCCAAAGAGCACCCTCACTGGTTGCTTGAATTGTTGCAGCTCTTGGCATGTTATACAACAATGCCAACTCTCCAAAGCTGCCCTTGTCTTGGTATGTGTGAATCATCTTCTGTTCCCCCTTATCCATTATATAAGCATTGAAAGTGCCACTGTAAAAAAAAAGTTTTTAATAGTTCAAAAGAATTTTTGAACTATTATTGCTAATAGTCTATTTTTAAAAATATACTAAAGAGATTACACAGTGTGTAAGCTACACTAATTAATATTAATGATTAGTGTATTATTAATTAATTAATGTATTAATTTTTTTTTAATTTCATTAAAAAATTTTACGCAAGAACAAAAATTCAACTTAACCCATTTACTATTTTCAAATCTTACATGAATTTCAAAACTTAGGTTTGTGAATATGCAAAGAATGCCTATCAATGAAAATAACCCAGAAAAAACCATAACTTACTGTTGGATAACATAGAAGTTATCACCATCATCACCTTGTTTAATAACAATTTCATCCTTTGAAACCTTCTTTTCAAACATTGCATCAAGAACATCATTCATTTGTTCCTAAAATGAAAAAAATTACAAATTACTACAAATAATTATAATTATTACATGTAATTATTGTACATCCTCTGATGCTATTTAATGTATGATGCTATTTAACAGTACAAGACATTCATAAAGTAAGGACATATTCATAAGCAACAGCTTAGCAAGGTTCAATCAAGTTTCAAGCATAGATTTTATCTTTAAAAAGCCACTGCAGTTGTTTGATTCAGTAGTTGACCAGACGTAATGTCCATGAATCTTTTCTCACACAAATTGTGTGTGAAGTGCGTGCTGTGATTTTCATGAGCAAAAGGATCTTATAGCTGCTGAATGGAAGTTGTGCCTAGTGAAAGGACCTACAGTAATGAATGAAGGAAAGGTTATAAACAATGGTGTAGAGACTTTAAAAAAATGGCCACACAAATGTGCATGGAGTCACAAATGAGTCACATGTTTGCAGGAGTCACATGTGCCACGCTCTGCTCTGTCACATTTGTGACAGAGCAGAGCGTGGCAGGCCCACCAATGAAATCTTAGAAGTAAACCGAAAAATGCGATGTGATCAGCGTTCAGCGATCAACGATTAGTGGTCTGGGTGATTGTTCCAGAAAAGCTCTTTGATTCACAAATTGTGTGCAAGGTCAGTATCAAAAATGCTCACTGACCAGCACAAAGAGCAAAGAATGTGCATGAAAAAGCATCTTTGGACCACTATCGACAAGATTAAGATGATTTGTTTTTCCACATAGTTATGGGCAATGAGATGTGGATAGGCTACACCAACAAATCACATCGCAGAATCAAAACAGTCAATGCAGTGGTGCCACTGAAGTTGCCCAAAACTTGTCTGGTGTAATCCTTCACAACACGCATCCTCACACAGTTATTCCCAGGTGGTTAACTTCTATGTTAAGGGTAAAGTGTTGAAAAAGTGAAGTAGATATGAAATAAACTAAAACTTAATTTTTTAAAATTATGAAACCCCTTTATGAATGCCTAATATAAAACTAATAAAATTTTTATGCAAAATGTCCATTTAGACAAATTGTCTAACTCCTTATTTAGGTATTATATGATGTAGCACTATATTGGGATTCGAAAGTGAAATCACTACATTACAATAATGCTACTTACAACAGCATTAGCTACTGGCTAGTTTTATTTGATACCTTGTAAATTGCTATTGTATCATTTGTACTTTTAACTAAAAAGTACATGGTTATACACAATGGTGTCATTCATACTCACTAAAGGATGAGAGTGGCATGGGCAACTTTTACACTACTGAATAGTATTAAACCTAATTTGACTAATTTTTATTTAAATCAAAACCTTTCTAAAGGTTTTAAAATTTTCTTAAATTTTGAGAAGCTCTTTTCTTTCAACTAAAGTTTTTTTAGTATTAATTGTCAAAAATTAATACAATGGTCAATTTAGACATTTTTCTTTGAAATCAGGCAAATCCGGTTTGTTTACTATCATCTATTAGGAGGATGATATTTATGACAATTTTTGTAGGGACCTTCTGGATGAAAGGCCAAGACACTACCACTCACACCATATGGCCTCTGTGGCTTGGATTAATTGAACATAATTATCCACACCACCACTAACATTTTAATAACACAAAATTAATGAATACTAGTAAAAAAAGTACTTACTCTATCTAAAGCTCTGAACAAAAGTATGTTTCTTACGCTCTCAGCCAGTCTCGCTCGCTGCTCATCAGATTTTGGATAAACCACCTTAAAAATAATAAGGTAATAATTTACTTTAACTATATAATTAAATTGTAATTAAATTAATTGTAACTATTAATTGTAAAACAATGTGGCAGTGGGTTTTAGAACCCACTGCCACAAGAGGAAAAATAACTATTTAAATATTTTTCCATATAAATTAATAATATGCAATGTAAGATAATTGGCTACTTAATTTTGCACAAAATGATTGAATTTTGTAGAAAGTTTCTGCAGTCAAGTAATTTTTGCAGTCAAGTAGTTTTTGCAGTTTATGTAGGATTTTATAAGAAAAGTTAGCTAGGAGACAATGTTGTTTTGGAAATTTATTATTCCATTAAAATTTCTTCTGCTTCTTTCATGGGTCACTTATTCAAAATTTTTTATAGTTTGATTACATTTTACAGCAATCATTTGCTGGATTCTTAGTTCCAACAATTTTGGGTTTTTCCTTCCAAAAAAAAAAAAATGAAATATTTCACTAGTAATAATAAAAATTGTAAAGAATGGCCAGGGAACAAAGATAGTATTCAATTCTACTTTAAACTGAATTCAAATTATTAAATAATCTTTACCTTGGGTTTATCAGCATCATCATCCTTCTCAGGATCATAAGTTTCAGCAAACACAGATTTTCTTCTTGTATCACTGCGTAACTGTGCAGCCTCTAAAAATTTAAAAGAAAGATAATTAACACCTAACCATATCAGTGCAAATCAAAATTTGTCTACTTCATACAGTTACATCAAACCAATTTACTGATTTTTGAACTGTTTCCAGCTTTTTAATTTCTAGAATTGATCAATACACATTGAATTGATCAAGCAAGGGTTTGTGCTCTGCCAACATCTAAACCCAAAATATAAAGTAAAGCATAGTGTAGTTAGAAATTAAAAGGAATTTATTTTATTTTATTACTTCCCTAATGTAATTTTGAATACTTTTTTAAATTAGTTTTAGTTAGGTAATTTTCATTTTTTTTAGTCAAATTCTGGAACATATTTTCACTACTTAAGGTTTTTATAAAAACAAATAAGCAATTTCTGGAAAACAGGCCTAATTTTGCTGTTAGGAAAAAATCTTTAGAAAAAAATCTCATCTTAACATTCTTATTTTGACATCTCTTTGAATAAATTGTGCAGAAATTGTAAAAATGCAGTAATTTAAACATTATGACAAGAATAACCTCACATATATATAAGAGCACAACAATGAATGAAGTTTTTTTCAGCATAAATTTAATACAAATATGTATGAAAATGCAGAATGCCCAATGCCCAAGTACATGAAGTACATGTGGATGTAACAGCAGCTTTTACAAAAAAGTATAATTATACAATCTTGTATAATGAACTTTATGTGAAGCTATAAAGTTTGATGGAAATTTTGTCTACTGCCTTTACACTTTTATTGCTGGATGAGAATTAAAATTTTAATTCTCATCTTAACGATTTCACAAATCTTTTTTACATTAATGGAGAAAAATGTTTTAGGTATCATTAACATAATGATACCTAGAAAAAAAATATTTTTCTAGAAAAAACTAATTTTTCTTGAAAAATTCTAGAAATATCCTCATTACTTAACAGTCATTTTTTCAACATTTAATTTCATTTAATTTATTATTTTCTTAAATTAATAAGCATTATACAATTTATACAATTAGTCAATTGACTAAAACCAGGCCAATGAAATCACTGCATCAGTGGACCACAGAATTTGAAATATCCAACCTAACCTTTAATTAAATCATAAATGTAAATTCAATACATACTTTCTAAACAACAGCAGCTTAAACCATAAAGCTTCAATCTGAATTGAAGAGAAAGGACTGCAATTAAAATAGAAATATATATATATATATGCAGCACACAAGCAGATGTTTTCTTACAGCCAAAATCCAGACTTTGGCAGTTTTGTTTTTTGGTGGAAGGCAAGATAACCATGACAGAACTAACTTTGCCTACTTACCTGCAGTAATGCAGATTTCATGAAATTGCATTGTTAGCTTAATTTATTCTACTTTTCTGGGCCATTATCTTTAATCCCTATTCCCCAAGATCCCTGATCTTAATTCTTACAAAGATTAAAATGTACTTAATGTTTTAACACAACCAAAACTTACGAGCGTATGCTAAATTTGGTTATTATATTAAAATTACACACATTTGAAAAGAAAAATGTGCTACACCCTTATCAAAAAACGTGGCTGTAGGATTCCTGCAAAAAAAAAGCTCCTGCAAATGAAGACCAGCAGTCATAACTACAATGAATTAATAGCCTATTGTATAGGTAGGTATAGCTAAGAAAAAAAAAATCAAGTTACACCTTTGACATATAGGCTACCCAACCCTTATCACATTTTCTAACAATTAGTTGTTAAAAACTAACTTCTTACCTTCTTCTGCTGTAAAGCAATCAGGAGAACCTTTCCTACCAAGCGGAATCTGATGACCTCTGTTATCTCTTAATTTTGTAAAAAATTCAACCGCATAATTTACTACATCAGGCGGTTGCTCCAATAGGTAACTAATTGTGAATTCCAATAAAACATCGCGAAGCTCATCGGGAACATTAATTTTTGCCGGAGGCTGCTTATTCATTGCTTTAAAAAATTAGTAACAATCTTAAAATATAAAAATACGTAGGTATTCAGATGTCAATGATCAATCGGTAAAAGACGATCCAATTTTCACCTAAAAAAAATAACGAATTTATTACAAATTCCTCCGCACTCTTTTATAAATTACACATGACATTACAGAATAAGATATTTTCAACTCTACGAAACAATACTCAATGATTATATCAAAAAACGTAACTCCTAATCAAAGTTTTAAAAATTCAGAAACGACCCTGTCGAAATGCGCTAAAACTAATATGGCGACTGGCCAGGGTGAAACAAATGAATCTGGGTTTTAGCTTGCAGAATGACTACTAAATATCCTTGGACAAAACGTTATTGTAAATTTATTATCGCATTCGAAAATTCAGCAACTGTTGAAAAATTTTACAACAATCCGTGAAACCAGACAAGCTACTTAACAAGAATAACATATGTAGTTGAATGCATATACACTTTTTACTTTTTAATCGCGATATAACAATACCATAATAGCTGACAACAATTTACTCATACGTTTATGAATATTTAACGTTAAATGAATATAAATATAAACATATTATTTATTCTGAAAATAACAAATCTTCTTCTTTACTAATAAAAAAAAATAATAATAATTCTTCCATAATCAAGTATTTATTTTTCGCGGTTACTTTTAAATTTGTAATAAATATTAACAAAATATAAATTTAGTATTTCGGGAATATTCAAAATAAAACTTACGTCTGTTCAGTGATAATATTTAACGCTAACAGCAAAAGATAATTTCAAATTTCAGTTTTTATATTCATAATTTAATAATTTTGCTAAGGACATTAAAATTTAGTGTATTTTATTCTCAAAACCAAAATAGTAAAACATAATTTTGTTTTATTACTGAAAATGAAAAAATGAAGCCCAGAAAAATATTTTCATCGTTGCTTTGCCCAGAGAGATACTCATAAGTATTAATACTTGGTTACCAACCAAAAGAAATTACACATCTGTTTATTCCTGACCATTGTTAAAACATCAGGGAGCATGTTTTATAAGTATACTGGTTAATTTAAAAAGATAACTTTTAAGATTAACTTAGTAATTTTTAATTTTAAGATTTAACTTGGTAGCACAACAGTTCAGATTATTGTACTAATATCAGAACCATATTTAAAAACCTTAATTATCATTGGATGAATATTTGCCTACTATCGCATTATAACATTATGCTATTCTGCAATAAAAAGTTCTAAGACGTGCTAGAACTACAATAATAAACTCATAATAAGTAACAGATATCAAACATCACAATTGTTAAATGTATAATTCATCAGAAATCAGTCATTAGCACACTGCACAGATTAAAATGTAAAATGTACCGAACTGGCTGATAACAAGACAAGTCTTTGTAATATAATTTGTTTGTGATGCTACTGCAATAATTGGTTTTACCACTATCTGCTGATTGATTTGAACAGCTATGTTACTCCTGCATATTGGTAATAAATCAGCCTCAGTCTAGACAAGATTGCACATGTGCATGTGTACGTACACACACATACACACACACATGCGCACACACAATATATATATTATAAATGTCAATAGTGTGGTTAAAATTATTAGCTTATACTTTTTGTATTGATTGCAGTGCTGCTAGTTGGCTAGTAGCACTGATGTCAGCAGAGCCAAATGATCAAAATTTACAATTGGAATCTACTCAGATTTGATGGTGATTTTTCTCATTCAGCTAGCAGGTATTAACTGTAAATTGCCTTACACTCTACATCACACAATTAACCCCATGCAGAATTAGCTGATGAATGAATATATTTAGATTCATTGTCTTGAAATATTTAATGGGCTACAAAAAAAAAAAAAATCAATAAAAAATATTTAGATTGAATGTTTTATTCATCTTAAACCACGACATTTCTGTGGCGAACCATCATTATCAAAGATGATTTTTAATACAAAATATTAAAACTAGTAACATTAAAATTATCTAATTCAGATTAATAATACTTTAAAAATCAATTATTAGCAGCAATATTATATCAATAAAAGTAGAAAAGAAATAAAACTTGTGTTAATAGTACTTGCCTTAAGTAAACAGAAAATAATGTTAAATAATAAAAAATAGCAACATTGAATTTGTATATTTATTAAAAGTTATTTTTTTTATCTCTTACAATATTTTAAATTTTTATTTTTCAAAGACTACTGATGTTAAGTAAACAGTCAGTCTCTACTGTGAACAGAGTGAAGGTGTTATCTATACAAATTAAAAAAATAAATTGAGCTTGGCATGCTATTATGTAACAGTAAATTCAGCTTATTTGAAAACCTTGCAGGGAGCCCCAAATTTTGGGATCCTGGGGAGTGGCATCCCCATTGCCCCGAGCCCCTACAGCTCCACTTTGTCTATATACAGCAGCTGCAGATTACACTGCTCACCACAGATCTACACTACACAACATGTACCTAGTCTCGCACTCTCCATACCCCACATGCCTTACCAGTGACACAACACCACACTACTCATCAACAAAATTCTAAGAATCTCAACAGTTCTTTTTACTCAGCTACACTACACATGGTGATATCATGACACCTTCTGATTCGTAGCTGAAACTAAAGGTGTGACCTACCGTGGCAAGAAGTGAATGGCTCTGCGGAGTGAGTCGTGAACAGTGGCCTCCAGGAACAAGGGCACACCTGGTTGTATCAAGCCCTAGCCCCGGTAAGCGGTGCACTGCCGGGGTGGTCCGTTTTTATCGCTGGTACTCGTGGGACATCTATGGAAGACCACTTTTCAAACTCACACTCTGTGGTGGTTGGCGGTCCACCTTAAAAAACCGCCACCAATTTTGATGGAAATTAGAGTCGATCCAAAGAGGCAGTACAGAAGCGATTGGCTTCGGAGGAGAGACCTATCTCTCTCCCAACAACAAACCGCAGTGGTGATCTTCGCTGGCTGGCGGCGGCTTCGCCTCATCACTGTAACAGTCGACGGCTTGCGAGTGATGGAGGCCCCTCATGCCAAGTACCTCAGTGTTTGGATCGAGCGGTCTGGCCGCCTCAGCAAACACATCAGGGAAACCTGTGATAAAGCCGAACGTGTGACGACTGTGCTCAGCAAACTAATGGAGAAGACCAACGGTCCTCAGGCGTCGAAGCGCAGACTGATAATGTCAGCAACTACGGCCATCATGCTGTATGCCGTACCGGCTTGGCGCCCGGCCCTGAACATAAAGAGAAATACTAAACGACTGGCGGTCATACACAGGAGGGCGGCAGTAGGATAGGAGAAATCACGTTCGGATATCGGACCATTTCGGCTGAGGCGGCTGGAGTAATCGCAGGAGTATCACCGATACATCTACAGGCGGGCTACAGGACCAGAACATATGAGGGCACTGAGAAAAAGACAGCCAAAAGATTACTATGGGAGGAATGACAAAATACTTGGGACAACTCTACCAAAGGGAAATGGACTTACACGCTCATCCCCCGTCTGGATGCACGGCTAAAACGGCAACACGATGAGCCTATATATTATATTACCTATCCGGGCATGGTGAATTTGGGGACTACCTCCACCGGTTCAGGAAACGGCCGCTTGATGGATACATATATTGCGGAGAAGAGATTCCTCAGAACATACTTTCTTTGCCTGCCCGCGATAGACGGACCTCAGGGAGATAATGCAGCTATGCCCTCTGACCCCGACAGAGGTTATATCATTCATGGTAAAGGAACAGAGTAACTGGCAACTGATGGAGGGTTCATTATCAAGGTACTGACGGCGAAAGAGAAGGATTACCTCGACTGGACTGAATCGGGGACTTCTGAGCTGGACGACTGACGAAGACGAAAAAAATAAAAAAGGACCCGGCCTGCGGCGTGGGGAACCGGGAACAGCATAGCTGGATCCGCCCTCCCCACTGTCAAGGGTTAGAGGATACAGACGCAAAAGATCTAGAACCGACGGGCTGACCTGCCATGCCGGACTTACAGCCGGTAGGCGGGGAGGCCCGTTAGAGTCGGAGAGACACCTCCTGGGACGAGTATTAGTTGCTTAAGTGCGGATCCTCCCCGGGGGGAGGCGTTGGAAAAAAAGCTTATTTGAAAAGGCAGTAAAACACTTCACTTATTTTTCACCCTTCACTTTTTCAACTAAGCATGATGTGAAATTCTTTTAATTTTGAGAATGGCTGTGTCATTTTCAAGAGTAATTTGAGACTCATTTCAGGTCATCTACAATCATTGTGGGTATGCATTTAAGACATATGTAATAGAATTACTACCACTAATAGTTCATGATAGTTTCTATACCTTTTTATGAATCGTACAAAAGACAAGAATACATCCATAGAGATCTTTGGAACCAGTGTTTTAGTAATTTTTTACTAAAGTGAACAAAAAACACAAGAAATGTAAAAATAAAGAATAATTTTATTTCTTACAAATCTTACAATAACTTATTAATATTAAATAAAGTTGGAATATAATAATATTATGTGTCATAAACATAAGTTACATCGCTTAATGTGTATAAACATTATCAAAATACTGACTTTTTATTAAATATGAAATAAAAACTGCAAGTATAGAATACTAATGTTATTTATTAATAAAAGGAGTTCTACTAATGTTTATGAATAATATCCTACCCTACTAAACGGCATTTGTATGTGTCTGTGTGCGTCCTCCTTAGCTTAGCATCGGAATCTACCGTCACTAGCGGAAAATCCCGATTCGTTAGTGACATGTCTTGTGGTGGTCAGGTGTATAATTGTTATATTATTATATATCAATATACCGTACACACACACATATATATATATTATATATGGAAGTTTTGGGAAAATTTAGTACTTTTTAACCGGATCGAATTGACGGACAAAAATCGCAAATATTCGAAAACGGTCGGTCCTAGCGCTCTGAAAAATTTCTTTCGACCCCCTTCGTTGATATCTTTTTCGCTTCCAGTGATAACCGTCGAATGATAATATTTTCAAGTGCTCCGGAGAGCCGTTCGAAAATTGGTGAGGAGGCGTGATGGGGTGTCACCGGAATATCTCGGCAATCGCTCGTCCGATTTTCACGATTCAAACGGTGTACGTATCAGCAGGTCGAGCGCTAACTGTTTAACCCATTGGGTACACTTTTGATCGATCGGATCTTGGTTATCCGGAGATTAAACCGTTTATCCCTATATTTTGGTTGCACTCATCCACCGTAAAACATATCGATCCGATCTTTCGTTAAATACTCTCTTATCTGTGCTCTATCACAACTATAAAGTATAAACTTATGAAGACTAAAAAGTAGAAAATAAAAAATATATATTAAAAAAAACTTTTTAAAAACCAATTTTAAATTAAACCCACTAAAATGTAAAAATTAATTTTAGGACGGTATCTCAGAATGGATTTGACAACAAGCTTTGATGGTGATATGTAAGATTATGTTAAAAACATAGCTTCAAATTAAACATTTGATGTTTTTGCCAATTTTTTCTAATGCATGATGAATAGCCTAAAGAGTGGGGTACAGGGATTTGTACTTTGACATGAGCAACCCACTCTTCAGGTCACTCATCACGCATAAGAAAAACTGACAAAAACATCAAATTTTTAATTTGAAGCTATAACATTCACATAATCTTACATACCACTATCAAAGCTTGTTGTCAAATCCATTCTGAGATACCGTCATAAAATATTTTTTACCTTTTAGTCGTTTAATTTAAGAGTGGTGTTTTAAATTTTTTTTACATATTTTTACTTATTTATGTAATTGTTTTTCTTCATAAAATAATGAACTATAACCAAAAAGTAGGTACCGGAATGTACCGATCACTAGCGTAAAATCCCGATTCGTTAGTGTCAATTTCTAAAGTTAAATTTCTAATTTAGCTTTCGTTATATCAATTTTCATCATTCAAAAAAAATAGTTTTATACAAGAGGTAATCAATTTTTGAAACCTAATAATCTCATTCGAGACTCGCCAGAGCAACCCGCCCGGAGAGCCTAGCTGCGGAGACGTACCTTAGGCACGCTCTGCAAACCCACCGGGTTGGTCTAGTGGTAAACGCGTCTTCCCAAATCAGCTGATTTGGAAGTCGAGAGTTCCAGCGTTCAAGTCCTAGTAAAGCCAGCTATTTTTACACGGACTTAAATACCAGATCGTGGATACCGGTGTTCTTTGGTGGTTGGGTTTCAATTAACCACACATCTCAGGTATAGTCGAACTGAGAATGTACAAGACTACACTTCATTCACACTCATACATATCATCCTCAGAAGTATTATCTAAACCAGGGCTTCTTAAACTGTGGGTCGCGACCCCCAGGGGGGTCGCGAGACTACTGAAAGGGGGTCGCAAAGATCTGATACTTTTCAATCATTATAAATAAAATTTTAAAATTAGTATACACACTACGTACAAATATAAATACAAATAAAAATCATACAAAATACTATTGTAGTTTTATTATAACTATTTTTTGAAAAAAGTGGCAATGCAAAACTGTTATGTAGGGCCTATAAATGAAAATATGGAAGTAGCATTTAAAATAATAAATACAACGCGCTCCTCGATTTTCAACTGAACGTTCGACATTGATGTCTGGCCGCCGGCGTCAGTGTTTGCAAGATAACTTAGTGATTATAAGTACCCAGACGCCGCGTCGCCTTACAGCTTACACATACAATACGGAAGCATAATCAAGCTAGGCTAGGCGAATCGGCATATTATTTTTATAAAAGAATAATAAAAAAAATTAAATGAAAGCTTCTTTTTCGGCGTCTTTGTGATACGGTGCCTTTGTGCGCTGCACACTTTGAACACGCCATGCGTCGGGGTTGATCTGATCGTAATTTGTTGTCATTGCACTGGTAAAGATTCGAGTGTAGTTATTTTTCTGTTTGTACTTCAGTTTGGACTCAGCTTTGTCTTCGTAGTGACATGTGTGTATTTACTGTGTAATTTTCAGTTGGTGTTTTTAATTATTACGTTAAAGTTCAACTACATTTTGTTTAATTATTTATTATTATTTAACCATCATGGATAAATGGCTAATTAAAATTCCAACTAATAAGTCTGCCACGCCGTCACAACCAAGTTGCAGTGCTTCAAATCCGACTTCTAGCAAAACAAAAAAAAAGAAAATATGACGAATCATATTTGCAGTATGGCTTCACATGCTCTTCTCACAACAATGAAGAACAACCAGTGTGCTTAATTTGCAAAGAAGTTTTGGCTGCAGAAAGCATGAAACCGTCAAAACTGCAACGACATTTGAATACTAAACATGCAACGTTATCAAAAAAGCCAATAGAATATTTTGAGCGTCTTTTGCAAACATCAAATAAAGAAAAGAACACTTTGGAGAAGTATGTTACTTTGAATGATAAATATCTATTGGCATCGTATGAAGTTTCGTATTTGATAGCAAAAACGAAAAAGCCTTTTACTATTGGAGAGCAACTTTTACTACCTGCAGCTATAAGAATGTCTGAAATTGTTCATGGAAAACAGTATGCTGCTGAAATTAGTAAAATTCCATTATCAAATGACACTGTGTCCAAAAGAATTTCAGACATTAGCAATGATCAATTTCAACAGCTTCTTATGAGGCTTAAAGACAGCTCAAAGTTTGCAATACAACTGGACGAGTCGACAGACATTTCAAAAATGGCACAGTTGTTACTTTTTGTAAGATATATTTATGAGGGAAGCATTCATGAAGATATACTGTTTTGTCGTCCTCTGGAAGGTCATACTCGTGGAAAAGATATATATAAAAAAGTAAATGAGTTTTTTGAAAAAGAAGGATTAAATTGGAAAAATTGTGTTGGTGTGTGCACGGACGGTGCTGCAGCAATGACCGGACAAGATCTTGGTTTTACAGCATTTGTTAAAGCTGGAAATGATCATATTACATTTACACATTGTATGATTCACCGAGAGGCACTTGTTGTTAAAAAAATTGCACCAGAATTAAACACTGTGTTTTTTGATGCAGTCAAAATCATTAACTTTATTAAAAGTCGAGCACTTAATAGTCGATTGTTTAAAAATTTGTGCATTGATATGGATTCGGATTATACAAGATTATTGTTACATGCTGAAGTTAGGTGGCTATCAAAAGGTCGAAGTTTGAAACGATTATTAACTTTAAAAGATGAAGTTCTTATATTTCTAACAGAGCAAAATTCTAATTTGGCCGATTATTTTCAAGATAATTTATGGCTTCTCAAGCTATGCTATTTGGCAGATATTTTTGATAAAATCAATGATATGAATTTATCAATGCAGGGAGTCTGCGTTAATATGTTTATGTTAAAAAATAAACTTGAGGCCTTTGTTAAAAAAATTCTTATATGGAAGAACAGAGTGGAAAGTGGATCGCTCGAAATGTTTCCATTTACTGACGAGTATATAATTAGTAACAATATTTCAAAAAAAGATACTCCTATAACAAAAAAAATTATAGTTAATCATTTGAAGGATATGGAAGTTTACATGCATAGGTATTTTCCCAATGATATCGATACACAACAATGGATTTGCAATCCATTTTCAATTGAAATGGAAGAAATTAATTTTTTAAACTTAAAAGCACAAGAAGAATTTGCCGAATTAACAAGTGATACTACCTTGCGACTTAGATTTTCTCAAGTGCCTGTGCATGAATTTTGGATAGAAATCAAATCAGAATATCCCCTACTATCGGAAATGGCAATGAACAAATTACTGCCATTTTGTACAACATATTTATGTGAATCAGCCTTTTCCACATTAACTTACATAAAATCAAAATACCGTTCAACTTTAATAAACGTTGAAAATTTATTACGATCTGCACTAACTCAAATTGAGCCTAGATTTAATTATTTGTGTAAAAATAAACAATCACATCCGTCACATTAATATTGTTTGATGTTAATAATATGTTTTTATTAAAAAAATGGTTACAAAAGTTTATTTTTTCTATTGAATATATAGATATAGTTTTATGTTTTCTTATAAAAAAATTGTTACAAAAGTTTATTTTTTCTATTGAATAAATATATATATAGTTTTATGTCATTCTATTTATTGTGTTTTATTACGACCGATATCCCGTCAACGTTTCCAATTATATATATGTGAAATGAATGGGTACGTATTCTTTAATCCTTATTTTATTTACATTGTAAAATAGTGCGATATTACATCTACATCCACGGTTAATATATATTTCATTATATGGAGGAGGGGGTCGTTTAAAATTTCCTAAGCTTGAAGGGGGTCGCTATATAAAAAAGTTTAAGAAGCCCTGATCTAAACGGTAGTTACCGGAGGGTAAACAGGAAAAAAGAAAGGCACGCTCTGCAACTTGTACTAAAGAAAGTTTGTTTAATCTTCAATTTTCGCTTTAGAAAACTAAATGAATTCTGATAACAGGATTTTGTAGTCTAGCAAATGGTGCAGTAGGTTTGAATCTCATTCGCAACATATAGATAACTTATTAAAAAAATAATAATTCAAAATACTCCAAATTTTGTAAAATTAATATTTGAACCAAATTTTTTTCTTCAGTGAATGTTTTTTACAATTACAAAATTCTTCAAAGAATTTTCAGTAATTCAACTTATATTTTTATTAACTACCTCTTCATACTTATTGAATGAAGTTCAAAACTACATTCAGCATATTGCCAAAAAATGTGGAAATCGCTACTGCTTCCGGTTATGTTTATTCGTATATACACATGTACGAGTATATGTATGTAAGCTTAAGATTTTGTCGTCTGCTCTACCGGAGACAAATCTTAACAGACTGACGAATTTTAGTGGGGTGATGTAAAACGGTTAATATTTAATCGAATTGAACGTAAAGTAAGGGCATGAAAACAGACACAAAATTATATCAATTTTCTGCCAAAACTAGACTGTTTCTTAACAGATTTAAAAAAATAAAATGCTTAATATTTTAGCAAAAAACACAAATTTTGATAAAACTGATATTTACGGAGATAGCAGATTGAAAAATAAACATGGCCGCCATTCTGTAATTTTCGGAGGTATTTAAGTCCTGATTTTTTGCCAATTTTAAAACTTTATTACCAAGACGCTTCTTACCAAATATTAATGTAATTCCTCTCTCTGAACTTGAGATATAAATTTTTATATGAAAATAACAAATTGGCAAACAGGGGGAGAAGGAAAGAGAAATTGCAATTTTTCCTAAGGATATTCTTTGATTAGTTTTACAAGTAGAATCCGAAAAAAGTATAGCTAGCCCACAATTTTAGAAACTAAAATGTATATATATATATACATGTATATGTGTATATGTATATATATATATATATATATATACATACACACATATACAATAAGGAAACCACAACTTAAGTTCGTACTCCTCATATTTAAAAAAAAACAGAAAATTTATTTTCACCCTCCATTCCTGCCATGTGACCGAAAGTATACTATACTTTCTCGCATGATAAAAATATAAAATTTTTCATGTGAAAGTAATACTGAATTTTTCTTTGAAAAAACAGTAAAAAAATGCAAGTACATAAAAAAAGGCTAGTTTTGCTATAATACTTTAGTTTTACAATAACCTAAAATGAAGGAAAGGGGTTGGTGAACAAAAAATCACTTTTATTAAAGTACATTCGAAACAATTTTCATACAAAATGTTTTTTTTTTTTTAATTTTGATTAAAGTTCCCTTCTAAGTAATAAATAACAATTGATTCCCAGAGAAACCAGTTGTTTTCAGTTTAAGACCTAAGATCTAGTTCAACATGTACTTATGGAGTACATATATAGAGCAGAAATATTAATTACTTTGAGAATAGTAATAATTGCTTCTACCCTGATTATTTTATTTATTGTCAAGTTACTATTAATGTTTTTTGTCTTATTACTTTCTTTTGTAATGAGGAAGGCAGCATATCAAAGTAAAATAAAAAGTAGATATATAACTCAGTTGCTTAAAATTAATATAAAATTTTGGAAAATAATGAAAATTATAGTTGTAAATCAATAAAAATCTCCTGATGTTTTCATTAATAAAATTCCAGCAATAAAAAAAGCTGACAAAGTTGTAATACTTTCCTCCCATTGTTATTTATTCCTATGTAGTGTAGAAATAAAGATGAAAATAAACCAAAAAGGTTTTTAAAATTTGATATTTTTAAACCTTGATCGGCTTCCTTATTCCCCCAAAGAATTTTTTGAGTCATTTATCATCATGCTTAGGAAGACAAAAAAAATTCAGTTAAAAAATATGCAATAAATAAAAAGATGGCTTTTTTTGTAGATTTTTGGGGGAAATTATTTCTTTAAATGGTAAGATAAGCATGTAAATGTATACTGAGCTTAATATAAAGTGGGATATGTTTGCAAAATTGATCCCCAAGAAACTATCATCTACCCTCCTGGAGATATTGACTCCAAAACTTTACCAACAAATTGTATATACACGAATCTTTGTATAAAATTTTATCAAAATGAGTTTGTTCAGTCAGAGATATTAAGCTTTAAACACACTAAAATGCATGTACATATAAACACCCCCTTGGTTTTTTTTTTTTTTTTTTTTTTGGGGTCTCAAAATCATGAAATGTCAAGTAACGCAAAAAACCCATACCCAAATTTTGACCGATTATCTTTTTGCAGCATAGCTCCTGGTATCATAGCTCTATAGCTATGATACCAGGAAAGTAAAATATTCCACAGATGAATTAAAAAATAATTTTATAAAGCTCTAATTACTATTACCAATAATCTGAAGCAGTTCAGAATGAATTCTCATTTAGGAATGTTGATTATTTGTGAACGATAATGAAAAGGTTACATGATTTTTCAACATGAGAATAGTTTATTAGATGGAATAATAAATTAAAAACAATTACAAAATAGCTCAATAACTTATTATGCAATAAAATAAATAAGCTATTGAAACATAAACTCTTCAGTTACTTTGATGAAGATAACCTACTTAACATGACAATAAAACAGTAGTGATATTTAATAACTGTGTTCCACATAGAAAATGCTCAACGATGCAAGGATATATATTTCTGTGATTGCACATTTTCCAGCCAACAAATTTATAAGTTTACTAATTTAAGCACCATTAAATTAGCACATCGATTGATCAGATTTAATATAATGTGCATATTTTAATATAGCTGAAAATAAAGGCTGCTTTGCCATTTTATCAGAATGACAAAGCCGTGGGGATTGAGAGATTTTGTAGAAATGCTCAAAGTGATGTATAAACATATGTTTAGTGTTTAAATAAAGAAAAACTTCATATATTTTCTGTGTATGGAAGGTATTATCATTACAGTTAAGAAAAGTTTAAGATTGATTATTAAAGGCTATGGTTAAACTTGGAACAAATATGTAATCGACAGCTTATACTTTAATGAATTTAGTTCTAATCATCATGATTTTAATACTTTGAGCAAATAATGTATCCACCAGTAATATTTCTCTCAGAAGAAATGCTGACCTCTCTAGCAGCATATATTTATCACTTCCATAGCAGAGTGGTAGCATTTTTATCCAGAAGGTCCGGTGTTGGATTTCAATCAGGTATAACATTTTTATTCCATTTAAAACAAAAATTATTAAAAGAACTATCTATGAAGTGTGACTGGAAAGTTTTAAGACTGGACATGTAATTTGAAAATGGCATTAGTTACAGGCTATTGTGATGGATCTTCTTCTGACTGAACAGATTCCAATGGTTTTTCCACTTTTGGAAGCATTCCTGGAAATTTTCTTTATTAAGAGTGTTAAGAATCCTCTTCATATTTGCCTGGATGTTTTCAGTTGAATCAAATATTTTCCCTTTTAGTAAAAATGTCAAATTAGTTAATATGTAGAAGTCAGCAGGGGCTAAATCAGAGAAATAGTAGGGTTGCAGATACACAGGAATTTTGGCCAAAAATACTATGATCAAGAACGCATAATGAGCCCATGCGTTGTAGTGATGCAGGACCCAATTCTAGTCTCGACAGAGTGCAGGCGTTTCCTCGCAGACGCTGAAGGGTACATATTCCTGGTAGACTGTTTGCTCATAGTACAAATTCGTGATACATGATACCCGTAGAATCGAAGAAAACCATCAACACTGCCTTCACATTTGACCGACTTTGTCGTGTTTTTATCGGTCGTAGCAAACTTGAATCCTTCCACTTCGATGATTGTGCCTTTGTTTCTGGGTCATACCCATGATTCGTAGCCAATAATTACCTTATTTAACAAATCTGGGTCAGTTCTTGGGACGCTTCAAGTCAGTCTAATTTCTGCTGGTTCAAAAATTTCACAGGCACTTGACGCAGGTTCAAAACTTCAGTTAAAATTGACTGAACCGTGTAAAAGCTTAAATTCAATTAATCAGCTATCTCACTAATTGTAAGTTTACAATCAGAGTCTACTAAACTGCGAACTTTCACAATTTCTTTTGTTTGTTTTTGAAATGCAAGGCCGGCCGGATCAGAGGTCATCTTTGACTGATTCACGGCCATCTTTGAATCTGTTAAACCAGATAAAAACATTTCACTGCCTCAGACATCTATCCCCAAAATCCGATTTTAAGAATTCATAAATCTCTGAAGCTGATTTCCTGGTTTTCAAACAAAATTTTACATAACTTGTTTCGCTTTTACATACTTTTTTGAAATAAATAATCCGCCGAAAAACAAAAATACATCTTCACTCACCAGGATGCCACTCTCTACTGAACAAAGACATCAATGATCTTTTCAAGACGTTTCAAGGACATAACAAGCTTCCTCTTGCCTACCCGCACAAGTGTAGTCTTTTACAGTCTCAGGCTGACCATTCCTAACCCACCGGGTTGGTCTAGTGGTGAACGCGTCTTCCCAAATCAGCTGATTTGGAAGCCGAGAGTTCCAGCGTTCAAGTCCTAGTAAATCCACTTATTTTTACACGGATTTGAATACTAGATCGTGGATACCGGTGTTCTTTGGTGGTTGGATTTCAATTAACCACACATCTCAGGAATGGTCAAACTGAGAATGTACAAGACTACACTTCATTTACACTCATACATATCATCCTCATTCATCCTCTGAAGTATTATCTAAACGGGTAGTTACCGGAGGCTAAACAGAAAAAAAGAGGCTGACCATTCCTAGCTCACCGACCAGGTATAGTGATGAACTTGTCATCGCAAATCAACTGTTTTCGAAATCAAGAGTTCTAAGGTTTACATCCTAGTAAAGGCAGTTCATTTTAAACGAATCTGAATACTAAATACTTTTCAGAATGATCACATAAGCACAAATAATGTTGATTGTTCTGGATAGCCTATTGAGTTTACAACTAAGGGAATTATGAAAAAATCCATGACAAGTTAGAGGTGAATGATAAAAGTGCTTTACATTGCCAATACAACAGGCATCTCAAATGTATGAGAGCATCTTAATTTACATATGCAAAACCAGTCTGCAAGATGGGTCCAGCATTTGCTCACAGTTGATAAAAAAGATGAACTAGTAAACTTTTCCAGGCAATGTATTCAATGTAATCAAGAGGAATTTTTGATTGTTTCATAACAGTTTATTAAACTTTGGATTATTTACCAAAACGGAGGGTTACAGTGGCAAAAGTGAAAAACAGAAAAGGTGATAGCCAATGCCTTTTGGAATGTTTGTGCCATAATCTTCATTGATTTTTTTTGAGAAAAGTTACACAATAACTGGGTAATATTATGCATCTTTGCTGGATCATTTAAGTGAGAAAACGTTTAATGAAAAAGATTTCTTTTTCACAAAAACTTCTGTGATTGTTTGAATTAGTACAAAATTCTTCTGCATCAGCCTATCCATATGTAGCATCTTTGGACATATTCAAGATTCTGTAACATATTTGGAGATATAATCTGTTTCCAAGATGTGCCTTGCTGGAAGATATTTACATAAAATGATTAAGTATTCTGAAATATCCACCATCTTGAAGATTTAGATAAATCATACTAAAGGCTGGACCAAAAATCCTTAAGCATATAGACTTAAGTTAATTATGTTAAGAAATAAAAAATATTTTTGGTTGCCTTCTTTATTTTTGGATGGCCTTACCAAACATCATAGGACTTTATGATATAATGTTTACTGATAATGTAAATGTACTCTTGTGTAGTGTCTTAGCATAATTATTTTTTTATAGCAAATAACATTTTGAAAGATCTAAATTATCAGTTTGAATTGAAATATAATTTGTCTATTAATATTACAGACAATATTTTATCACCTAGTATTTTTAATAGTTTTCATCAATTGACAAATACTGCAAAGTGGCCTCCAAAGCGTAAGAGGAAAAAATTTTTCTACTCTTTAAATTTAAAGAATAAGAAATACTTATAAGTATTTAAGTATTATAAATACTTAAATACTTATAACTTATTTAAGTTATTTTTTTTTAAAAAACCGATATTATTCCAGTAAACTTATGAAATTAAAAATTTTAAGTACCCAAGATGCAAAAATAAATCTAAAAAACAGGTATAATTACCATTCCTTATCTTGCTACTCTTTGTTTAAAGACAAGCTTAAGGGGTAAGTTCCCATCATTAGAAGTGATGGGAACTAACCTACTAACTAATACACTAACCTACTACTTAAGACCGTTATGATGAAGTTAAAATGGAATAACATAATAATTGCAAATACAGACTTACACATAGTATACAGATTATATAAAAAATACATTGTGCAAGTTGAAGTGGTTGCTTGAAGACTGCTGATAATTTATTGATTCAACTGTTATATATGTTCTGATTGTAATGTAAGTAAAGATATTTACATGCTCTGTTAGACTTGTAAATGTAAGATGGTAATTCTAGATGTTTATTATATATATTTTTAATAACAATTGTGTATTTAGCTTTACTGTGAAAGTATACGGGGCAAGATATATTTATATATATTAAATATAATTCATAATATAATTATTTTGTCATAAAAATTTTTAGGTAGATTTTTCTTAAATATAATTCTCTTCCATTAAATGTAAATTAATTTTCCATAAAATATCCGAGTAATTGAATTTAATTTCATTAATTCCTTAATGATTTCTGAAGCTTTTCTTTGTAATATAATTTGGAATGAAACACATTGGCAAAATTTTTTGGTATCATAAAACAGGTTCTTTTACAACGATTTATAAATGAACATTTCCATAGTATAAATAACAATGTGCCTAAAAAAGGTGTAACTTTAAATCAGCAGTAAATAGCAGAACCTTTATCTTTTAGTAATAGTACATCAAAATTAATTCACCTTTCACTATACATTTTTTGAAAATCCTTACAGATGGGATCTCCTTTAAGGTGATTACTTAAAATATTTCTTAATTATAAAAATAAATATTCATTGATAAAAAAATTTCTAGTACAGTTATCTCCTATCCTTAGTTGTAGATGAGACTTGCATTGTTTTATATAATTCAAACAAACACCTTGAACTTTTAATTAAAAACATAAATATTATTTTAACCACAAAATTAATCAAATAGTAAAAAAGCCTTCTAATGTATTTAAATTATTAAAAATATCATAACCTATCAAGATGAACTCTATGCAATAAAATGTATTTACTGCTATGAACATTGGATAAAATACTAATATACTACTTATTAATTCAAAGAATGAAAAATAAGAACAAAAAATTAAAAGAACAAAATTTTGCGTTTTATATTAAAAAAAAAACACAAAAGAACAGAAAGCTTGATAAATTAATGTAAAAAACTCAATCGCACATAATTAATTAAAATCAGCTTTCCTTCATAAAAATGATTAAAAACAAAAATGCAAAAACCTATAGAATATCACTAAGGTATTATACATAGAGCTTCCAGAAAGTAAAAACAGTTTTTGTTTTATAACAAATTCATTGTATCTATTTTAACTTTAATATATGCATTATAATGATATTTTCTAAGCTATTTTTCCACCTCAACACCTCTTTTAAGTTCAAGCATTTGTCAAATCATGGCAGTAGTTTTCACATGCCATTGTCTGCTGCCAGTCCATTAAGCCACTCACAAACAGTTGTCTTGATGTTCTCTCTTTCATGTAACAGACTGTGAACATAAAGGAGGGAATTTATTACTAAGTTTTTCAAAAGTGAAACTTCTCTTTAATGTGTCTGTCAATCTGCTTTTTCAGCTGTTCAATAATGAGAATAGGGCGTTCTGAATGTTGTTCATCAACAGATGTTCTCCCTGCCGTTAACTAGTAACTCCAATCCCTTCATTCATTATACTGTCACCATATGTTGCAGTAATTTGAGTATGAATTTCCACAGTACAAACATCTTGTGCATTCAAAAAAACATATGACCTCATAGTCAGCAGGATTTTCAATTTTTTATTAATTATAACTCACACTGGGTCCCAGTACAGCTATGAAATTTCATACAGCGCTAGCAAAACAAGTCAGATCAGCTGGTCTTGACCCATTGTGTGTGAAGCTGTGTAAAATAAACTAATATTAAATAAATTTTGTTTAATAAAGGTCTCATTTTAATAATAAAGGGCTTACCATGAGACTGTGAGTGAGGATAGAGGTGAGGTGTTGCAAACACCTTGTGCAAGGCTAGACCAATCATCACCATCATCACCATCAATTGGTAAGAAATGGAGTATGCCTGGGGCGCTGTTTTGTGAGGTGCAATGGGGTGTTCTTGTATCTTTACAATTGTCAAATTTTAAAAATTCAAATGGGGTACTTGTTAGTAGGTTGCAAACATCAGTTACACTCTCGATCTAACAGATAATGGTTATTTGGAAATATTATATCTTCACAACCAATCTTCTGATTTTCAAAACCAATTTTAAAAACAAGATTGTTTTACACCATGTTGTAGTTTATCCTTTTCTACGTTATGCTTCGGAGTTTCAATGCATTTGAAGAAAATATTTGGAAATTATAGTAAATTATGCACTTAAAAAAATGCCCATTTTCTGTTTTTATAGTGCAGTTTCAGTTTTTCACAACCGATTAAGACCATTTTCAATATGACAACCATTAAAATAACTACTTAACAATATTATTAAAATATGCATATCATGTCATAATTTCAGTCAAATGGCTTATAAATGGAAAGCGAGGTGTTTAGTGATTTTCACTTCCTTCACTGACCTAAATGCACTGTCACATATCAATATACTAAGCCCAGGAATGAAGATGTTTAGCTCCAAAGGGGACTCTCACAGAATGGTCCTGCTGGACGTTCCATTAGGTACTTTATATATCATATCCAAAGATTAATATAACAAATTAATATACACAGCCTTAACTTATTTATATAACATGCTTCATTTTAATTTGCATTGGTACTTGAACCAGGACACTGGGTTGTATAAATTCCGGGATAACAATGAATAAAAATGTTGTATAAATAACAATGAAAAATTAAAACAGTAAACTATCAACCAAAATAAACAAAACAATTTATTTTAATTATTTACATAAACTAAAATCAGACCAAAAAATAATTACTAATATCATAAAATAGTAACTTGAGTAAATCTTTCCTTAAAGAAAAAAGTAGTGTTCATTGAAATGTTACACATAGAAACTTAACAGCAACATTAAATATATATTTTTTGTTTTTAAATATAACATATAATTGACTTTTGAAACAGTAGTACCTGGGGAATAGTGATCAGTATGTAATAAAAAAGTTATAAAAAAATTAAATTAATATTTTACTATTGACAACAAAATTTATTAATACACTATTGGGAGATAAAAGTATTAAAAATACAACTAAATAGTAATATATCTTTTTTTTACTATAAACACTCATAATTCTTAGGCCTATAATAAAATAAAAAAAAATAGCATTAATATTATAATTACAAGATAAAAAAATAATAAATAATTCTCTGTATGAAACAATATTCTCATTTATACATACGCTCATCATCATTCATATCATTATATAATAAAATATTTTTATAATGTTGTGTACATATAAACATCAATATCTCTGATTTAAAGGGTTTTCTGGTGATTTCATCCATTCTTTCTTTAATACTTGTTTTAGTTGTGATAAACGTAGAGTAGGATTTTCTTGTTTAATTCGTGGCATATTAGTTTCTTCAAAAGTGGCAAATGCTGCTTTAAGTCGCTTTTCAGGATGCATATCAACATCAGCTTCTTTTGAACTATAATAAAAACATACATAAACTAAATTGTTTCAATAGAACAAGTCAATGTACAAAAAATTATATTTCATTTAAAACTACATATCTCAAATGGCAATAACTTAAGGATGTTTATAATTCAAACAAATATATATGAATGTTACATATCATAAAATCTTTAAACATTTACGAAAAAAAAAAAAAAATATTTTTATATTTCTTCTGTCCGAGTATATGCGACTAAACTCCTAAACGGCTGGACTGATTTAGATGAAATTTTGTGTGTGTGATTAAGTTGATTCGAGAATGTTTTAGATTCACAATCTGATCCGATAAAAAATATTTTTTAAATTAATTTATTTATTTATGTGTTATTGTTGATCTTTGGATGGTTAAGGTTCACAATTGGCTCTAGTAGGCAGCGCTGAGATCGCATTTAGAATATTATATTATTATTTATTGAAATAACGTTTTAAAGTGTAGTTAAAAAATATACATTTTCCAAATTTGTAAGATACAGTGTTGAAGTGAGTATTTTACATGATTTTTCATGAATTTTAATGATGTGTACACGTGCATTCAATAACAATCAACTTAACCTACAAATTTACATTGTCAGTTCTCATTTGATTCTATGCAACTTACGAAGTACTGAACGGCTATTGAAAATAAAAATGTAAGTTTGTAAAATAAATTATAACATTTATAAAATAAAAATATAAGTTACTTATAATAATTATAGTTTAAAGTATATTTAACAAATTGAAATTACAATTGCTGTAGCTGATTATAAAATTTCAAAATTTTTTTTTAATTTACAATTATCTAAAATTTGGTAAAGTAGATGTTAAAATAAAGAATGAAAATAATGATAAAAATTTCAACTAAAATTTTAACTACGTTGCTTTTTTTTGCAGTGCTTTAATTTTTTTAATTGATTAAGCTATCACATGGTTATGAAATTTCAAAATTATTAAATTAAAAAAAAATGATCTTAAATGAAAATTAGCAGTAATGTGGATGAAAATTTATTAATTACACTAATTATTAATTTTATGATGTACACGGCATACACAAATAGTCCATAACCGTCAGGTAAATAGAATGACAGAAGATCAATTGACAGACAATGTAGATTTAAGAGACCAGGTTGCAAACACACGTGCAAATGAAAGTTGAGAGCATCACAATGAACGTCTTCGAGCTAATGCATTGAGACAAAGAAAGGCATGTCAACAAGTCATGGACACACACAGAGCACATGGTCGACAGTGCGAGCAAGAACGTCACACATTGATATGTGCATCACTTCACCGCCTTGCATTCGAATATGAACCAGAAATAGACTATTCATCACATGCACTAATTGTAATCTGCAATATGGACAAAGAATGCCAACAGTCATGTATTTAAATACAAAGGTGAATCGGCCGGTGTTTGCTGCGCATCAGGAAAAGTTTCACTTACACCATTGAATTTACCGCCAGAACCATTGAAAACACTACTGCTAAAGCCACATCTCAATTGAAATTATTTTTGCGTAAAATTCGTAAATTCAATTCTTGCTTCCAAATGACAAAAATCGTTCAGAATGAGGCGTAATTTTGAATCAACATTTAAGATTCAGGGCCACGTATATCATCAAACTGGTTCTATGTTCTCAATGCCTGATGCCGAACCAAAATTTTTGCAATTATATTTCATGGGCAACGAGGAGCAACAAATTAACACGTGCTGCCAATAAAACCACATCGAGCAGATTGAGGAGCAAGAAGTAGTGGCAACTTTGGAAACGTTTTTGCATTAGCAATTGCTTCATCAGGCATTGCAGCGACCTTGCTTGATGGTGGGCGGTCTGCGCATTCAGCACTCAAGTTGCCATTGAACATTCACACAAATCCAGACACAATGTGTAACATAAAGAAGCATTCTGGCATGGCTGAAGTTTTGAGTAAATGCAAAATTATTATCTGGGATGAATGCACTATGGCTCACAAGCATTTGCTCACTTGAAGCTCTCGATAGAACGCTGAAAGAGCACATAGGTCGAGTTGTGATAACTGTACGCGTGGTGGCATCAGGTATTTTAAAAATAATTTTTTTTTATATATTTTTTCATCAAAACAGTCCAAACAATTTATAGTTTATTTGAAAAACTTTTTAATTTTTGGATTTACGTTTGAATAGGACAATGTCTCTGGTCCGCTGGTATATATATATATATATATATATATATATATATATATATATATAGGGGTACACCTTATATATATAAGAGGTACACACAATAATAAAAAGGTTTAAATTATAATTTATAAACTTTAATGGAATATGCCTCTTTTTTATTAAAAATTTTTAGCAGTTAAGTGAAAAAAATTCTTTTAAAGAATCTTTACAATTTGTTCATCAGATCACCTATACATTTATTTTTCTGAGAACCAGTTTTCTTCCAAAAGCTCTCATTAGATTTCTATCAAATAAATCAGATGATCTGGCACAAGGCACAAATGATTATATCTCATAATATGCTTTACCTATACAAGGCCAGTTTTTATAAACCAAATGTCAAATTATTTTCATAACAGGTGTGACATGGGTCTATCAAAACAAGAAAAAAGTAAAAAAAAATTAAAACTGTTTAAAGTTGTTATCTGAACTTGAATGAAAAGAAAAATTCAATTTCACTTTAAAATTCCCACCAAAATATTTATAAATATACTGAAGAAGAATCCTCTATTTGTTTGTAAACAACTAAATATTAACTTTTAGATAATAATATGTGTATATAAAATTAGATATAAAAAAAAACTTTTGCAACAAGCAGTACAATTTTTTGTTGTTGCAAGAACACACACTGTTGTTACGAGTAATACAGTACACGTTATAAAATTAGTAAATAAATAGAACACTCATTTTCCTTAGAATATTTATTTATTTATTATGAAATAATATAATCAACTACATAAGCATATGTTAGTCTACATCAGCGATTCTGAACCTCTTTAGTTCCACAACACCCAAAAAGTAAAAACAAATATATAATGAATATTTTTCAATCCCCCAAACCCAACCCAATGAAACGTAGTTAAAATAGTTAGCTACATTAATAGCAATGGGTACAAACATTCATGTATGAAGTGTACAAACATGAGCAATTTACAGGTTCCAATTTAATGTGTGTATGCTCCTTGTAATTTATTCTGAAGTCTCAGTTTTTTGGCGTGCAGTCAAACTGTATAACTGTTCACTTTTTTTTCAATAAGATTCTTATACAAAATGGATAAATGTGTGAAAAAAAGTGTGGAAAGCCATAGTATGTTGTTTACTTTCAAGTCCTTTTCAATAAAAGCATGAAGCTATCAAAATTAATTAGACATTTGATAACTAAACATACGGATCATAAAAGCAAATCGCTTGAATTTTTCAAAAGAAAATTACATAAAAGTTTGACAATAACTTTTATTTGTAAATCAAGTCATACTGATAAAAAGTACACTTGAAGCATCTTATAGCATTAAGAGTAACTAAGATGTCCTAACCCCATACAATCGCAGAAAAATTCATATTGCCTGCTGCAATTGATATGGTCAGTGATTTAATAGGCGTGGAAGAAGTAAAAAATATTGAAAAAATTATGGTTTCAATGATATAGTACCAATTGATATGGCCACTGATGTTAGCGATCAGATAATTCAACATGAATTCACAATTTTAAGAATCCATAGATGTGGCAAACATTTCTAAGTTCTATGTTTTGCAAATCATATCTGGTCATGCAACAGGATAAGTCTTTTTGATGATTATAATTATGACTAAAAACTACAACATAGATTGATCAAAATATATTGCAGTATGTAGTGATTGTGCAAAACAATAGAAAAGAAGAGTAGATATCTGTAAAAATTAAAAGATTGTCTTATACCAAGGGCAGAATGGATGCACAGCTTCCTTCATAGACATATTCTTGACACAAAAAAATATAATGACAGACAAAAGTTCATGTTTTCATAAAGAAGCTTGATGTCTGGATTATTCGCCTTCAAAGCAAAAATTTTGATGTTTTGACTCACTTCCGATTACAATGAAATAAATTTGGATGAAGAAGACACTATTATATTTAGTACTTTTCAGAAGAAAAAAATGATTTTTGAACAGATGGGTACTGAATTCATTTACTGAAAACATTGTAAGCAGATAAGTTTTGGCTTGCTCATCAAAATGAATATGGAAATTTATTCACAGATGCATTGAAAATATTAGACTCTCTTCTAGTCATCACTAACTATACCAAGGATTTCCAGAAAGAAATTGCTTTCTAGCATATTGTGTAATGTCACTAAAAGTATATTTTTAGCAATATCTGACATCCCTAAGCTTGGTAAAGCTTAAGCAGCTCTTATGTTAAGATTTTGTAGTTCTCTTCTTTTTTATTGTCTAAAAATCTTTTTACCACCTTCACAAACGATCTTCATGCTGCCAATTCCTTTTGTTTTACGTTTTCCTTTAAACGAAGGGTCATGAATTTCTTTCCTAACACCAGGCTCGATAAATATACTCTGTTTAAATTTGACTTCACTTAATTCTGGAAAAGTTCTCTAAATGTCTGAAACCTTTATTTTTTATCCATGACCTTTACAAAATGTTTCATAAACCCTAACTTGATATGAAGATGGAAAAACTCTAAGTTTAAGGAGGGTGTGTGGAAGTCGTTTTGATTATCTGGTTGAAAAGAAGTTCTCTTTGGGCAGTCTTTCTTTTTACAAAATGCTACCTTATTCCTCTATCCTATAAACATTTTTTTTTGGGGTTAAGAACCTTTTTACATTATCATCGCCCAGAAAGCAAAACTATAAAAAGGTTGTCGCATTGTAGTATCCTTGATTACGTGTAAGTCATTACATTATAAAACAAAAAGGAAAATTAATGTTGCTGCTGACTGTGAAATAGGTAGTCATACTTTTTTAAACCAGCAAAACATTAAGCCGGCTTAAGTTCATAGGTGGTTGGTTGCTGTGTACAGTGATAATGTAATGAATGAAAGAAACGTCTGAAAATGGTGTGAAAGGTTTAGAAATAACAGAATTAATGTGCCTGATGAAGGATGTTCAAGGAGGCTTTCTATAATCACTGAGGACTAGTTGAAACACTTGGATGATGAAATCAGAAAAGATTGTTGCTCAATTTTCAACCTGGGCCTTCTTTTTCCTGATGTTTCAAGAGCTGTTATTGGTTGCATTGTTCATGACCATTTAAGCTTCAGAAAGGTTTGTGCATGTCAGGTGCTGTTCGCCTTAATGGAGCGTCAAAAAAATCTAAATGGGATCTGCTTTGGAATTTTCTATGTGCTACACGGATAAAGGTGATGAGTTCCTTAATTCAGTTGTTATTGGCGATGCAACATGGATCTTGTATTACATGCCAGGTAGAAAACGGTAGTCAAGTGAATGGCGTCATCCTCAAATCACCTACCAGACCAATAAAGGTCAAGCCACAGCCATTTGGATGCAAACTGATGGCCACAGTCTTTTGGGATCAGTTTGGCATACTGTTGATTGATTTCATGCCACATGGAATGACTATAAATGCAAAACTTACCGCAAAACTCTACTGAAGTTACGGTACGCCATTCAAAATCAGCAACGTGGACAGTTGATCGATGGTGTCATCCAATTTCAATTCAATATGGTAAGAATTTAACTTGTTCAAAATTATTAATGTTCATTATATATATTAGGATTTTAGACCACAAAAAATATCATCAACATACCAGTTCAAACATAACATAAGTAATACTGTAATCATGAACATAAATAATGCTATAAGTAAAAAAAATGTTGAAAGTATAATTGTTTATAGCATTATTTATTTTACTTTGGACTAGGTATGATGATATTTTTGTGGTCTATATTCCCGTTATATATAATGAACATTTAATAATTTGAACAAGTTAAACTCTTACCATAACGAATTGAAATTTACTTTTGAAATTGATAAAAATAGCAGATTAAATTACAGGGGTTTTGACATTTTAGACAGATTTTACATATATAAATATAAACGTAAATTTAATTTGATCAACCTACGTACAGAGTATGAGGATAACACAATCATAAAAGTTGTTATAGATAGCAGCACTTCTTTAGACATTGATAATTCATAATATTTCAACTCTGTAGTCACATAACTTTGGCTAGCTTGTCTACATGGATTTCTAGTTTATTTTTATTATTGATTTTAATTTTATTTTATTAATGACGTCATATTATATATATATATACATATATATATATATATATATATATATATATATATATGCAATTTTTTATTTTAATTTAAAATTTCTCAATTTTAAAAAAAAGTCTTATTTCTGTTTGTTTTAATTTGAAAAGGGATATTTTAACAATTTTAAATATCGTGTTTAGTATAGCGTTTTTAATTTTAATTTGTAATTTGCAACAAATGATTTGAAAAATTATACAGAGCAACTGATGATGTGAGATACTCGCGAAGCGCTCTTGCTTGGATGGAATAAGGTAGGTGTGTCATCCAATTTTATTTTATTAATTCTGTACTTGGGTTGATTGGATTAATATATATATATATATATATAACTTAGCAAAATCTAAGTAATAAAAATCTAATAGTTATTAACTTAGCAAAATCAATTCTTTTTTGTTAATGTATGTGCCCATATTACAGATTATGTACCATTATGGTACATAATTGTACTCTGAATCAATTACGCAAAGTACTATATATTATTGTATACTCTGTACTAATTATGTCAAATACAAAAGTGTAACACAGTTTTCCACCAAAAGTAAAAATTCAATAACGTCTCTAACCTTATGCTTCTTAGTTTTTCCATTTTATGAGCGCTTTCAAGGGTTTCCCTCATTGTCAGTTAATAAAAACTTTTTAAAATCACACAAAATTAAATTTAAAATGTTGTTTTTGATTTAATGAGACAATTATAATGTTTTTGAGTTTAAGGTGCGATTTTAAAAAGTTTTTATTAACTGATGAAGGAAACCCTCGAAAACAGTTTTAAAATAGAAAAACAGTAAACATACGGTACGAGGCATTATTGAATTTGGTACTGTTGATGGAAAATTGTATTATACTGTAATTATATATATTAAAATATATATATATATATATATATTATCATTCAAAACAAAAAAACAAATGAAGACTGATATAAAACCAGCTATGTATATCACAAGAATAAATAAAAGCTAAGAACATACTTAAGTATAGTAATTGCTTCATCAACAGTGCGAGCTTCTTCACCTTCAATTCTAAGTCTGTTAATATTCTCAACAAGTGGTTTATCCAGATGAGTTTCAATCTGTGGTTTTGTTTTTGTACCTTCATTCCTCTTCTCTGTTTCAGCCTATACATATAAATACATAAATGAAATAAATTCAATTTAAACAAAAGATACAAGATGCGACAAGAAAAATTACATACATGGTTTCATTACTTTTAATAGAATAATTCATAATAAAAAGTAATATAAATACCAGAAAATTGATATTTTATAATAAAACTATCAAAGAATTTTTAAAATACTAATTTATATTGTAACTATATGTTCTGAATAAATGATCTGACAATTAAAAGTAGAACTGAATAAAATTTCAACAGATTTACAATTAACTGAAATTACAGTTTATATAACCTTTTCAATTAAGAATGTCTGTATGAATGTATGCACATACTGATATTCTCTAAAAATAACAGAACTGCTAGACCAATATGAAAAAAAATGCTTATTATTTATTGAATTGAATGAAATTGTGAAATATTTTCTTTTTAATTAAAATTTGAGTACAGTTAAAATAAATTTATTCAAACAATTCCAATGTTGGATGAACAATAAAGCTTAAACAGATAAGAGTATTAAATTTTTCAGTATTGTTTAATGCAGTAATATTTTGATGTAACTAACAGTGTAAAATTTAGCTCATGGTTACGACAAATCAAATTAAAAAAATAAATAAATAAAAAAGATAATTTGTTATTTCATTTAATAGAACTGGATAAACTATTTTTGAAATATCAGTGATTAATAGAAAGTTTTATTGGGCCACAATTTAAATGGATAGTCAAGTGAAATTACTATCAATTTTTATTACTAACAATATACTGTGCAATGCAGCACTGGTAAAGCTTTTCTTTATCTGTTAACTGCTAATATGCATTTTATTTTGATTTATGCCGATTACCTTGACTTGTTATCTGAAGAGGATTATATATGAACATATTTAACCAATCTTTCTGACTCCACATTTTAATTAAACTAAATACCAATTTATGTAATTGAAATCTTAGTGGCCAACTATTTTTTTTACTTAAAACGTTTACCAGTGAGCAAACACTTTATCAGAACTTCTTTTATGATCTTTAGTACCTATCTTTTCAGGATTTGTGTATAAGAATGCTCAAGTTAATTTTTTATTTTGTAACCTACTGATTTTTTTTAAATTAAGGAACTAAGGATGAAAGAAAAATTTTTCTTAGCCTATCTCATACTGAATTGACTGAAACAATGAAAAATACTTAGTATAATAGTGAGACAGAGTTTTTCCATTCAAGCAAAGTAATATATTTACAACCTATTGCTCTTTGTAATGTGATCAATTTAGTACTCGGATTTAAGATTCTTAAAAATAAATATTCCTAAACATCTTTTTAATTTTATTACAACTACACAGGATATACAACAACTTTTTATCTAATTTTAAATACTTTTAAAAGGTTTAAAAGCTCAAATTAGCATCTAAAAGTATGACATCCTACCAGTTTTATAATTGAGACCTCTATTATCTATTTTTTTTTTTTAGTTAGGAATTCTACTTCTTTAATTTTATAATTTATTTAAAAACTTAAAATAATTAGATAGTGATCTGTAACTTTAGCTTGCAAACACGCACCCAAGGTCTGTTCAAAAAATAACCAAACTTTTTTACTTATGCGATTGGCAGTATTGTGTTTTGCATAACCTCCTCTGTAACTACATGTTCTTCGATTTTTGATATTTCGTTTAATTTTTGTTATTGTTGTTTGAGTACAACAAGTTTAAGTGTTAGTAGCGATTTTTTGATGAATATTTTGTCTCAATATCGTAGCCGTAAACCCAGCTTTTGTTTCCTGTTATAATCCTTTGAATTAATATTTCGTTGTCATCTGCTTGTTCAAGGAGTTGCCGGCAATTGTCCACTCTATGTTCTTTCTGCTGTTCGGTCATCAAATGGAGGAACAAACTTTGCTGTAACTCAATGCATGTTCAGTTTTTCAGTCAAAATGTCATGGCATGATCCAATTGAGATGCTAACCCCTTCTGCAAGTTCTTTGACAGTCAATAGGCGAATTGCATGCAGCAGATTGCGTATGACCCACAGCATGCATTCACAGCATTGCGTATGAGCCAGAGCATCATCTCCATAAGCTTGTTTCAAAACTTGGAAAGTTTCTGTGAAAGTTTTCCCCAGTTTCACGCAAAAAATTATGTTATATCGTTGCTCTGAAAAATGCACATTATAAAAATTGCTATAAACACTTAAAAAACACTGCACTCAAATAACAATACCACGAAAACTAAACGCGATATCTACAATCCAAGAACATGTAGTTACAAAGTAGGTTATGCAGAACACAATGCTGCCAACCACATATCACTAAATACCTCTACTGGCGCGTAATTAAAAAAATTCAGTTATTTTTTGAACTGACCTCGTATACTACTAGATTATACTTTTTTATGGATATATGAACTCATACAGGTAGGACCAAACTTTGGAAAAGCAAGCATATACTTTAAATTCATAAAGTAAAGACAAATATTTGATTGTGATAAATCTATTACCATTAAAAATACAGTATTATCTTTAAAGAACATTTGTAAACAATTAGAAAGTTGCTGAAAAACATGTTTGGGATCACAAACCAATGTTTGGTAATATACATTTAAAAAAGACAATGTTCTCTAGTTCAAAAGATAACTCATTGCTATCCAATTTTTTTCTTAATAAACATTTTTGACGAGAAATAGTACACTTGACCAATATATATAATTTCTTTGATTATTTTCATCTATCTATGTTTCTGTATCCAACTGATAGCGCTCTGAATTTTCATAATGTGAAGTATTAGAAATCATTATTTAACACCTAGAAAGCCAAAACTCAAAAAATAAAAATAATAACAACAATAATACTGCTTAAAACTAAATATAAACAATGAGTTGCAGCAAAAAAAATAAAAATTGAAGAGTAAAGACAATCACAGAACTTAAAACTTGCTACAGATTTATTTCTAGAATACTATGCCTAACAGCAAGTATTCCTAACATTTAAAAAATGAAAAATGTAGTTACTGTGTGATAGTTGAAATACACATATAAATATATAAAAATACATTACATGAACTTTAACACTTTTTACACATTTATATTATTATGTTCTTAACCATATTAACCAAAATAATAAGAAAAAAATACAGACAAATTCATAAATAAAAGCATTAAAAAGAAATCAATATTTTATAAATATTTCTACAATACAAGAAAACAATCTCAAATTCTACATAGTAAATATTTATCAGTAAAATCATTACACCATAAATCAAACATCCAGAGACAATTAACAATAATAAAAGATATTGAAAATGAAGTACAAGCGAAGAGCGTAAAGCATGAAGAAGCAGTAAAATGTTTTAACACTTGTATTCAGTGGGAACAGAGAACATTCTACCACAAAAACTAATTGTATTGGCTCAAATATGAAAAGACGCACTAGAAAAATCACTAACTTCAATAAAACAGACAAAAATCACGACTTTTTAAAGAAACAATGATAAAATTCATTTTTAGAATGTAAATATCAATACAGTAATAAAAGTGTTAAAGTAAAGTAAAAGGAAGAGCTTCAGCACTTATTTTGACTTTCAAAACTCACCTTGATATCCTATCTGTACCTTTAAGTTGAACCTTCAATAATTCAAATTTTTCAAAACCTGAACAGCCATGGATTTTTATTAGTTTGGATTATCCAAGGGCTTGTGTATATAATTTTGTTCAGAGAAATACAAAAAGATTATTTTTTTTTTGTTATTGGCTATAATTTTTCACAGGAATTCTGTAAAAAGTATTTTATGCATGGCAATTGGGACTAATTTAAAAAATGTTTAATGCAAAATTAAATTTAAAATCATAAATTGCAATTGTGTAAATATAGTAATATATCATTTACCTTTGAAGCCAAAAAAAGAATGGAAATATCAGACTATTCACAACTTAAAAACAAAATGTTTCTGGGGGGTCGTGTTAAAATGAACTTTTTCACTATTTTAAATGAATATGACTACGAAGTTTAATAGGAATGTTTGTGCAATAAAAATAAATAGAATAATTTTAATTTTATAAATTTAATCAGAAAAACTAAAAAAATATGCATGTTAAGGAAAAAACCCAGTTTCAGTTTCTAAAAAATTGTTAAAAAATCATAAACTGATAGAAAAATCTATCAGCAACTGATCTACACTATAATTAAATAATATTATCTTAAAATAAAAAGGAAAAAAGATCCTCTGCAAATGTTTTTACAGCAGTTTTATACTTCTATTTCTTTTGCAATACTCAGAAAAAAGAATTGTATTTTGTTTGTTATAACAAACTTTTTAAATTCAAGATCTTAACTTTTCACTGATACAGGTGATATTTTTTTTTGTGAGCAATTAATATTCTATCTGTACAAAATACATTTAATTTGACATAATGAAAGCTATTGATAAAAACACACAATATTTTTAAAATGTGATTCTAATTGAGTTAGTTTAAAAAAATATGTTGGTATTAATTAAATATAAATAGTATTAATTGATTTAATATTAAATTTCAATGATGAATAATAAAGAATATATATATATATTAAAACCAAACTAAAACTTCAGATATTAAAGAATAAATATCTGAATATTACAGACTGTTCCATTCCCTAAAGTTAGTATGTGATTTAAAATGGTGGGCGGCATAACTACATCTAGGATTCTAAATAATGAAAACACCACAACAAACTACTTTTTCACTTTAGTAATGTTTATGAAGTCTGGTAAGGTTGATTAATAACAAAAAAATAAGAATTTCTCTTATTCCTGTAATCAGATAAATGAAAATGAGATTCATCTGACATATTTAAATTACAGGATAATGCCCAAATTTTTAATCTAAATTGTTTGAATCTATTGTTAAATGCTAGTTGTGTATGTAAATCATTAGGAAGGTATTGTTAGACAATTTCCAACATATACAAAATTCAACATACAACAAACAGTCTGACCTCACATATCATTTTACTAAGCCATGCAACTTTCAGACTTTCAATACACAAATTACTTCTTTCTTCCAATGTAAACATTATTCATGATACAACTTTTTTTTTCAAAACTGTTGCACTATCTAGAACCATTTTTTCTGATATTAAACTGGATACAACAATGAAAGTAGTAGACATGACACCAGCTGATTTACCAACCAAAAATGCAAGATGATTAAAAACACCATGCACGAGATTGTAAAGAGAATAAATGTGACTCCTACATCCTATTAAGCTATGGAAGAGTGGTAAATTTGTAAACTATAAAGAGAACTGTCTTTCACTGTCAGAGAATACTCACAATGTTAAAAAAACAGAATTAAATAAAGAATATAAGCTCTTCTAATGATAAAATGATTAACAATTATTAATAAATATTAAAAAATATTACTTATAAACTCTTATCAAAATACTGACAATAATTTGGGCCCTTGTTGTCTTTGCAGCTGGTTGTTTACTGGATGGTTTTATAGAGTTCATCTCTTCTTCTATAAGTGCTTTTGCCATAGCTTTCTTTGCTAACTGATCCTGACGTTTTCTTTCTTGTTCTTCCTGATTAAAAAAAAATTATATATATATTAATAATAAACGTAACTATAAACTTTAATAGTGGACATCAAAAATACATAAAATAAATAAGTAATTGAAACTAATTTTTTACACAGGAGACAAAAAATATAAAAGAAATGTTTACAAAATTAATTTAATAAAAATAAAGGCATACTAGATATAATGAGGGAATAGTAACAGTCCTCAATTAATTTCAATTAAAAAATTGATGAAACTTATATTTTATAGCAGTTCAATCACACTATTTTTAAACTGCATTTTAATGCCTGTGAACTTCGTCATGAAAGAATAATTTCATCATAACATATTTTTTGACATCACACAAAAAAAAATTATTCTGCTTATTCTTGTAATCAGACAAATGAAAACGAGATTCACCTACCAAATTATGGAATAATGCTCAAATTTTCATTTACATGTTTCAATCTATTGCTGAATGGTATGTAAATGATAAGGAAGGAATTGCTGAATAATTTCCAATATATGCAACATTCAACATATTTAACAGCCTGACCTCACATGTCATCTTGCTGTGAAACTTTCAGACTTTCAATACACAGATTACTTCTTTCTTGAACAATGTAAGCATTATTCATGATACCAGTTTCTTTTTCAAAACTGTAGTACCACCCCAATATTACAAAAGCAAAGAACATTACCATTTGTTCTGATATTAAACTGGGGACAAAACCGATGTTGAATACAGACAATTAATTAGCATTCAATATAAGTCATGATAGCAGTTAACATTACAACCTTGGTTGGCATAAAACCTCTTGATTTACCAGCCAAATACAGTGAGCTATTGTCCACAGCTCAAAATAACAATTTTGCTTATTCTTCTAACCAGATAAAATGAAAATGAGATTCATCTGGCAAAATTAAATTATGGGATATAAACCAAATTTTCATCTAAACTGTTTGAATCTATTGCTAGATGCATTTATGGTTGGTAGATCAACAAGTGCATATTATATTAATAAAACTGAATATATATGTTATTTGAAATGGTCAAAATAAAAACCATAATCTCTATATATGTACATAAATTTTTACGCAAACATATGCAATGAAACCTCCAACAGTAAACTACTGAGAAATAAATGTTTATTTTTCAGTGATTTTCATAGTTAAAAGAACCTGAGGAAAACATTTTACAGCAGTTCCATTAAATGACAAATTTTATCTATATCATCCTTATCAGTTACTGTATTCTGTAAACAAACGCAATTAATTAATTAAGAGGCAAAACAGCAGGTCTACAATGCATTCAAAATGATATGGTATAAAATCTATACAGGTATATAACTATATTAGCAAATACCCCGTTTGAATTTTGAAAATCAGATGGAAATATAGCACCCCATTACAGATCCCAAAACGCTGTCCCAGGGTCACCCTGTTTGTTACCAGTTGATGGTGATGGTGATCTAGCCTCAGATGAGGTGCTCACATCATCTCTCCACTCTAGCCTTATATGCAGTCCCCATGGGAAGCCCATTATTATTATTAAAAAACAGAAATTTTTAATTTATTTAACGTAAATCTAATTCTACTATTTTTGTAATAATATTGATTTGACTGCTTTGAATCATTCAGTTAAACCATGCTCACAGTTCATTTAGTTCAATTCATTAAAGTTTGTACTTCAACCAGCAAATCTCCACTACTACACATTTGGTTATGTTGTGATAAAATTATTAAGCGAATTAATTTATGTCATCATAAAAATATGAACGGTTTATATATCATATATATATGTTTTATATCATATATACGTTAACCAATTATTTAATGTATGGCCAGAATGAGAAGTGTAGCAGGAAGATGGATATTTATTATTTACACATCATGATAAATAATTTTTCATCTTGATTTATTTGATGACACTCCAGACTACATATTGAAGCTACTGTAAAAATTTGTCAACAATTAGTAAAGCGGTTCTTGAGATTTTTGCTAATATACAAACATTTCCTGTTTATATAATAGAGAGAAGAGATATGTAATTCTTATAGAAAGATATTCAGTAAAAATTAAAATGCTATTACATTAAAAATATCAAGTTTTGTTAAAAACTTAAGACATTTGAGAGTTGAATAATAAATATATAAAAGATTATAAATGAAATAAAAATCTTTAAAAATTATTTAGATCATAAATGGCTGACAAATAGTAAATTTAATTAAAGAAACTCCAATTTGGTAACTCAGTAAAACACCAGTATGTAAGAGGTTTACCCACTATCATCTGATGACAAGCAGGAAGATTAGTATGACATAACAATCTTACCCTTTCCCTACTTTTTCCAACAGGGGCCTTTTGGTTGCTTGATCAAACTTTTACTATAATTGCTAAAATCTGCAAAAGTAAACATTTATTTTAAACCTAACTAAAGTAAACAATTCCCAAAATTTCAGAATGACAGAACAAAAATCCTACCTAATGCAGGATATATATACTTTAAAATGTTTCTCAGTAAAACTTCATAGTAAGTTTTTGTTACTTTCTATGATGGGATAACATCTACTAGACATTTTACGTTATGAAAATGATATATCTTCAGTGGATTATGACACAATAGAACAAGATTAAAAATAAAATGTATAGTGTTGATATCTATAGAACGTTTTATCAACATGTTGGCTGCGGTTCCAGTTACATATGTTCTTATGAATACTTATAGTGAGGTATTCTATTCTCCTCTCAATTACCCTTCTGTGCGGCAGGTGTAATTTTTTAATCTATCCTCATTTAATTTTTTGTCATACTGAGTAATTCTACAGTTAAAATTCTGATGTTAGAAGTATTAAATTCATACGGATCTGAGTGACTAGTGTAATACTGTACCATTTGAATATAAATTCATAAGCATTTCTATCAGTGACTGACAAATAGTGCTAGACAAGGCAAAGCTATACAACATGGAGGTGTTCTATAATGCACCAGTGGAAATGCAAATATTGGATGCAGTCTTTTAATGCAAGAAAATTATTTATATTAAAAAAAAAAAAAAAATACTGTAGCCATGCTAAAAGAAATTCATACAACATTGCAGCATACCATTAATATTCAACGTAAGAAAAGAATTTCACAATTGACAAGCATAATAAACACAAAGTGAAATTCCTTAAATTTTATACTTTAAGAACTATCTGAACAGATGACTTCTTATACATAAGTGCAATCAAGCTCCTTGATATTTCTGAAGTTATAGCCAAAAGTCCATCAAAGCCAATACATAAGTTAGCACAGCAGCAAGATAACAACTTGCATTTTTTTTTTTGGAGGATGAAAAACTTTCACGTTACTAATGCCCAGAACAAACATATTATAACAGGAAAAAAATTAAAAAACTAAAGCTAGATTAAAGTTAAAATATAAAAAGAACCAAAAAATAACTAAAATTTTAAAGTAATAATATGTATAAAATATCACTAAAATGTATTAAAAAACTAATACCACTAAAAACTTACAGCTAACATAACACATGGGAGAAAAAAAAAACTAAAGCTAGATTAAAATTAAAGTATTAAAAAATAAGAAAACACCTAAAACTTAAAGCTAAACAGATAAGATATCACTAAAAACTTAAAACTAATATCACTAAATGCTTACAACTATAATATTACAATCAGAATCTTAACAATAAAATAAATTTATTTAAAAATACAAAAAACAAATGTATAAAATTTAAATAAACATAAATAAAATTTAACAAAATCCATGAGGGGTGTAAAGAGCCCTTTCACGGATAACAAAATTTAAAGTTCGAAGTTTTAAATTATGATCATTAAAATAAAAAAAAATGTTTATTTAAGAATAAAACTACAACACAAATACTATAATTAGGTAAATATTACATTTTGTGAAACATATTTATACTCCATAGGAATAACAGCACCTGATATAACCCTTTCTTGTCATTGCTTCTCTATTTTTTTCTGTTTATCATCCAGAACCACCACAAGGTATTACTTCAGAGGATGAATGAGGATGATATGTAAGAATGTACATGAAGTGTAAGTCTTGTACAGTCATTGCAGTCTATCTTGTCATTGCCTAGGATAAGGCAAATTTTCTGGATAGTTTAAAGTGTGGTTTTATCTGGAAAGGTATATTCACAAAATAAATAACTGTGGTTGACAACTAATGCCAATGAATTACACAAAGCGAAAATTGGAATCTGGGTCATCAAGTAATGTGCACTGTGGTTCCAATTTTTGTTAAAAATACAGTTAATAGTGATTGTTATTGTGCTGTTTTAACAAGCTTCATTAGTTTATTAACAGAAGTGGAAATCAATCATAGTTGGTTCTAACAAGATGAAACCACAGCTAACAGGTCAATAACTTCTTTATAAACTGTCTTTAGTGAACAAATCATTTTGAGGGGTTTGGAGCCTGCATGATCGCCCAATCTGACAGCCCCAGATTATTTTCTACTTGGGGGGGGGCAACAAAACAAGCAGTATACTGCAACAAACCATGCATGATTGACGAACTAAAAACCATAACAACAGCATATGTACGAGACATTCCAGTAAATCAACTATGTATGTAACATTCATATACTAAACAAAAATATTTAACTTATTTAGTTCAATGAATTGATCTCTTCTGATGTAACACACTTTTTCCAGCAATGTTTCCAATGCTGAAAGCATTTTTCAAAATCATTTTTTGTGAGCACCCTAAGTCCTCTGGTCACAATTCTTCAGGCGTATCTGGAAAGTAGAACTGCGCAACACATTCTCTCATTTATTAGCTTTCAACTGACATCATTAAATTGCAGCAACATTTGCTTAAAGCTGATTAAACATCATTTAAAATGTTTAAGTCAATTAAGAATCCCACCAATTGTGAAATTAGGGCAGTTATCCAATTTTTTAATGTAAGAAATGTCAAACAAGCTAATTTGTCCAAAACTATCTTATCTGTCAATGAATAACAATTCAACAAATTTGAGAAATTTTGGGTGAAAAAACTATGAATAACGGAATGATTAGAAAGTGGGTGCATTAATGTGCAGTAAATTAGAAAACAGGCACAGTAATGTGCATGAAGCGCAAAGGAGTGGGTGCCTTACATTGTGAATAACGACTTTGTTACATGATGTGTGAAAAATGAAAGAAAATCAACAGTTTACAATTTCTCATTATGTACAGAGTTCCCTGAAGTTTCACAAACGGTATTGCATAAAATTATAACACAAAACCAAGGCTATCGCAAACTTTTATCTCATTGGGTGCCAAAAATGCTGATGACTGAGGTTCACAAGTGAGTCTTTTCTTTAGTGACTGGTGTCAAGAATTTGGTCTCTCACAATATTCCAGGATTCATACAGCAGTTTATGGAATTATGACACACAACATCTGTGAAAACACGGAAGCTCAAAATCATCATTTCAACATTGAAAATCATGTACACTGTCTTCTGGGATAAGAAAAGAGTTTCGTTGATTGAAATCTTACAAAGAGGTAAGAATATTGTGATACTTTCACAACAGTTTTCTCACAATATGCTCCACTTTACTGTGATAAGTCTCAAAAAACTGTGCCATCTAATATAAAACAAGAGGAAAGGCATGCTCAGTTGCGAGGTTTTTTGTTTCATGGCAATGCTTGTCTACACGTAGTCCTCAATCTAATTGAAAAAATTTGGCTGAGAGCAATTGAAACACCTACCTTATAGTCCTGACTTGGTGAAAAATGACTACCATTCGTTTCTCCATCACAAGTGATTCCTTGCTGGTAAGCACTACAACAATACCAATATGAAAATGCTGTTTAGCAGAGCTTATCTCCATAGACAGCACAGTTCTTTTAAGGAATGAGAAACTGTACAATATGAAAAGTGCCTTAATAATGGCAGAGGATTATGTAGAAAAGTAGTTAAAGGTATGCTAATGTAATAATAAAACTACTATGTTTAATGCTGTGCACTTTTTTATAAAACAGTACTTACTTTCCAGATATGCCTCATAGATTTAAAGGTTATTATTAATGGTTTTTAGCATTATTACTAAGCGATACAAATTTTAATAATTTTATAATAAAATCTTTTGATACATATTAGCATTATTTAATAATGCTACATACATTTATGAGCAAAATTATCAAGTCTAATAGAAAATAAAAGAAAAATATGAGAAATAAATATCACAGAAATATGAAAAATTAACCTTTCTTTGCTGTTTTTTTGCCATATTTTTATCATCATCTTTCCAGTATTCATCTTCTATTTGTTTTTGTTTTTTTAAATTTTCTTCTTCTTTTGCTGCAGCTCTTCTTGCTCTAGTAACAGCAGCTTTGCTGTTTTCCCCAGTAAACTTCTTTGGCATTATACTGCGAAAGAATAAAGGACATGTTAACAATATATTTGATAACATTTTTTAGAATTATTGGCTATATAATTTCAATGAACTGTGACGGTAATTGTAAACTATACATTATATATTGTTGATAATACGTACACTTTTCAGGAAAATGTCAAAATAAAATATGAATATGTAATACATGAAATATTATGTAATATAAAAAGGAAAAAGAAAAAACTAAGCTCCCTCTTGATGACTGTGCTTCAAACCCCTGAAAGTTTTTACATGTATAATGTGCAAGTATAGCTTAAAATAATTCAGGACGCAACAGCATAGACCATTGCTGCACTTTTAAGATAAAAATATTTAAACTTAAAATGAATGCTTTTATCTTTAACAAAAAAATAATACAAAAAAGAATACATCTAAGTAACATAATATTTTTTAAATTCAGGAAATATTGTTATATTTGTTATTGTTAATAAATTATGAATAGTTTGAATCAATGTAGCATTCAAATCACAAAGAACAAATAAAGCTGAAAAAGCTGAAAAAGAACAAATAAAGAACAATACTCCTGGGCTAATATAAATACTATTCTCCTCAAATTCCACTGTTTTCTACACAAGTAAAACTGGAAGCGGTCTATATGATGAACATATAAAAGTACTTTATACTAACTCATGTAGTCAAAACATGTTTAACACTATCGTATCACCAAATAATTTATGAACTCTGAAACCTGAAGATCAATAAGTAACACTTTTTATGTAGGGGGAGTTGAGTGAAAACCTTTTCATAAAATCATTAGTAAGTTCAGTTCAACAATGAATAGTTTCTTATATTTGCATAAAAATTACAATACGAGTGAAAATATTGAAAATCTATCCTAACAACTGCTTTGCAAGAAATAACTGCAACTTCCAAGCAAAATTGAAGTATAATAAAAAAAAAAAAACTATTTTACATGAAACTGTCCACAAGACACTATCTATACTTTTTAGTCTATTTTATAATACATAACAATTTTTTTAAAAACAACTATTGGATTGTATGAAACTTTTTGAAACATGAGTGAAAACTTATTATAAGCAAACATCACACTCAAGACATATAAATTTAATGTCCTTTCTTTTTGTGTGTTTACAACACAGCACTAGCATCAACTTCTTAATCCTTTAGCTGATGTTTATGAGATTGATTCTAGGAGCATTTCTTGCTTCAATGCTCTATTGCATTGAGCAAGAAAAAAATTCTCTTGTTAAGAGTGTTGCCATTCATAAGTACTGAGTTTTTAAACTGGCTACACACTATTTGTTTCAACAAGTTATTTGAATTCTAGCATAGAGACAAATGAACTGGCATTTTAACAAACAATTTTTGCTTAATGAGGTGTTGTATGATCTTACCATCTCTATCCATTCTACTAGGAAAATGTCTTGCCATTCCAATTCTGTGTGGCTGAACAGTACAAGCACCAGTTTCATTTTCATACAAAAAAACTGGGGTAAAAATGTCGGCTTAACGAACTGTTCCAAAATAAATTATACAACTTATTCAATATGTTCCAATAAACTTGACACAACAGAACAAGATATTTAATTACAACTAATTGATATTTGATTTGATGATGATATTTATAATCAGTACAACTAAGGACAATTTTTTTTTTGTCTTCAGTCATTTGACTGGTTTGATGCAGCTCTTCAAGATTCCCTATTTAGTGCCAGTTGTTTCATTTTGGTATACCCTGTACATCCTACATCCCTAACAATTTGTTTTACATATTCCAAATGTTGCCTACCAGCACAATCTATCTGTCCCTCCAATATCAAAGGGACTATTCCAGGTCTATCTATCTCTTCTTTTAGCTATATTTCTCCTAATGCTTCTTTCTTCATCAATTTGCCGCAATACCTTTTCATTTCTCACTTTATCCACCCACCAGATTTTTAACATTCTCCTGTAGCACTACATTTCAAAAGCTTCTAATCTTTTTTTCAGGTACTCCAATTGTCCAAGTTTCATTTCCATATAAAGCTATGCTTCAAACATATACTTTCAAAAATGCTTTCCTGATGCTTAAATTAATTCCTAATGTAAGCAAACTATATTTCTGCCTGAAATCTCGTTTCACCTGTGCTATTTGGCAATTTATATTGCTTCTACTTCATTCATCTTTAGTAATTCTACTTCCCAAACAATAAAATTCTTCTACCTCCATAGTCTTTTCTCATCCTATTTTTAAATTCAGTTTTTTAAATTCTATTACATTTCATTACTTTCGTTTTGTTCTTGTTTATGTTCATCTGGTAGATCTTGCGAAGGACTTCATCCATGCCATTAATTGCTTCTTCTAAATCTTTCTTACTCTTAGCTAGAATTACTACATCATCAGCAAATCGTGTCATCTTTATCTTTTTACCTTGCAGTTACTCTGGATCTAAATTTTTCTTTAACATCATTAACAACTAGTTCTTTGTAAAGATTAAAAAGTAATGTGGATAAGGGACATATCCTTGCCGGACTCCCTTTTTTATTACTGCTTCTTTCTTATGCTCTTCGATTATTACTGTTGTAGTTTGGTTCCTGTAAATGTTACCAATTGTTCTTATACGTCTATACTTGAACCTTAAACTTCTTAAAATGCTGAAAATTTTATTCCAGTCTATGTTATTATCAAATGCCTTTTTGTAAGTCTATAAGGGCAATAAGGACAAAATATGCTGTTATCAAAATGTCATTTAATAGGATATATTGTTTGATCAATAAGGTTCGACGGAAGCTTTCCTTTATATCAAAGGATATTAAGGAAAAAAAGTTCCTCAATACATATGCCTTCAAATAAAGTAAATATATACCTGAATATTTGACAGTGGTCATGGTCAACTACAACAAACATTTAAAATGTTCAAGGTATTAACATAAATCTATTGTATTTATTAACAACTGTACTCACAAAATGAAGTTTCTATCACTCCATTAGGTTGGTTGACCAATAGTATTTGATCCAATTTTTTTTGCTGTGCCATCAAACAGCTAAGTGCAAAAACATATAAATAACACGTAGAGTAATGTTCTTCAATTTTTATTACATTTTATGAAGAAATATGATTATTATCAACAAGATTTTTAAGTAAATACTTGTCTGGCTTATTATAAACAGAATTGGCGATATATCAAAACATAATTCAATTTCAGGAGAATTTTGTGACAACTATATTTGGATTTTAGTCAGTTATTCTGAAATTTTGGAATTTAGGTTGGAAATTTTGTTTGTTTGGCCATTTATATTGAATAATTTCACTAAGTTAACTTTTTACAGCATTAATTTCTCTAGTTCTAGAATGCAGCAAACATTATCTGCTTTAGTTTCTAATTCCAAAATAACCACTTGCATCTCATCCATACTTAAAAAGCTTTCATTATCACCTCATCTTTATTTTCAATATTCAAACTAAGATTTATAATAAATTATATATTTTCCTCTTCAATAACACAATTACCTCTAAGAATAGCCATTTTAAAACTCTGTAATTTGAACACTAACATGTAAACAAGGATTTGAACACACTTTTGTTGTTATATGAAAAAGTACAATGCGACAAAGGTTAATATTATTAAAACAAAAATAATTTTATTATTTTCATTAACAGACAGTAGCAGTATTAAAAAACAGTACACATACATGTTCATTAATAATACTTTGAAGCGAAAATTAGAAAATTTAATGATGGCACCTGTATAGTAATTAATTTGTGTCAAGTCATTAAGTGAAAAATGCCTTTGCACAATCAAATATTTAAAAGGTTAATTAAGAGCATTAAACTGGACACTAGGCTTTGAAGCTTTAACAAGTGATAACAATATTATATTACTAAAAGATGAAATCTGCTACCTCCAAAAAAACAGTGATGTAGCTTACTCAGGCTATATAGCCAAAAGCTATTTAGTGTGATTGCAGAAGTTTAATTTGTACACCGGTGGATATCTACGTTTGTTGATGAATAATTTTAAGTCATATGAATTTATTTGTGTGTGGTTTTAAAATCAAGAAAGCTTAATATAGAGAAGAGCATATTAATTCGTAGCTTTACAATATTTGTCCCAGTCTTCATCAATGTGATGCTCAAGTGCCAGAGATAAAATTTCAACAAAATAAAAAATTAAACATGCAAAAAATAACACAAATCTAATCGTGCAATCATAATGAATGGATTTCCTAACAATTTAAATGAGTACAATTCTATAATGATGTTCATCATAGCTATCTACAACACTCGGACAAGGCTCTTAATACATTTTATATAATTTTTAGGTAGATTTCATAAGAAAGCTACTTATTGTAATGGGTACCAAGATTTGACTTCTGGAAAATTAATTTTCCAGATGGGGGATGTGAAACATATCTTCATGTTTCACATCCCCCAGACTCTAAAACCACCATCAGTTCAAAAGTTTATAAATATATTTATATATATATTTCACTTTCTTGTAGACATGATAACTGCTGTAATTTTACATCAATCACTTTCAATTCTATACATAAAATATAACAACCCAAAATCTCAATCGAGTTCATTAATGGGCAAACTCAGACCACGGGGGTGGAAATTGAGGAGCTTTTTCAAAAAACAAAATATTGCTATAACTTTCATATTCAGTAAAATATCAAATTTGTTTAAAGTTCCTACTACTCTTCTACTCTTTGGAGAAGGGCCTAAAACTTATCTATGTAAAGTTTTTTAATATCACCAACCCAGAGAGTGAAAAAAATGGGATTTCGAAGACAGATAAAATAATACCTCCCTTAATAGGCACAGTATCAAATCAGTGTAAAGTGGTCATTAGTCCTCTAAACATTACCTAAACCATGTCTGAAACAATTTTTATATGACAACCCTTACAGCAAGGGATGACCAAAATGTTGCTGGAATTGTGAGAAGATGGGGCTGTCATATGCTAAACATATGAACATTTTTGAAGTGAAAACTTTTTTAGGCGCATTGTCAGAATTTTTTGTACATAAGAATTACATGGAAACATGGAAAAAAAATTGCTGAATCATAATCAAAATCTGTAACGTAACGCAAGTTGCTAAGCATATATATATATAAGAAAGAGAAAAATGCATAGAGCAATATATATATATATATATATATATATATATATATATACGCATATATAACTGTATAGTATAATATGTAGTAGCAAAGGTGGGAGGTGGGAGAAAAAGCTGCAGGTGATTCACAATAATTCTCCCTCTCTATCGCTGTCTTTCTCTCTTTCAATATACTGCCCATACATATAGATTACTATACGGTAAAGATAGACTGTGAATTATAGTTAGCCATACCATGTTGCTTCTTGGTTGTACTTGTATACATATATACATTGAAATGTTTGTTTGTTTATTATATGCCAAAGTGTTTGTTAATATAAAATATTTCAATACATACACATAATAATAAAAAAAAAAAATAATTGTTTAAATTCAGAGGAAGTGTAACATATAATATTTGTGAAGAATACTGGATAAAAAAGCGAGTACATCAAAAATGTATTTTGTGTTTACATATTATATTATAATGTGTGCAAGTGACACATTCAAAAAACATATACAGCATAATATTATTTATTATGTATTATATATATATATATCAATGCCAAACGAGAAAAATATAAGTACTACAGGATATGGCAACAATAGACACAGTATTTAAAGATATTTGGATAAATTTCATTCGAGAGTGTTTATTTCATACTTCAGTTACCACAAACCAATTGTTTCATTTTTAGAACATGATGATAATACAAATAATGTAAACACTTCAGAAATAGAATAAAATGTATCATTGTTAACTACAATATATATATATATAAATACACATCATTATTAACATGTAAATATTTTGTTATTGTTACCAATAATAAATAAATAAAATTAATTTAAATTTTGTTGATAATATTTTTCAATTTATTATACAATCATTTAAATATATGTTTTAATAAAATTAGCACTTAAAAATAGTAATATAATCAAATATAATTATAAACCACTAATCGGCATTCATTATTTGAAATTTTCACTTCTGTTGGCCAGTCCCGCGACTGCCATTGATATACTTATAAGATACGGAAAATTACATGTTAAAAAATTATGTGTAAAAATTACATGTAATCATTTAAACATACTTAAAAATAATATTTAAAATATAGCAAAAATGATGTATTTACAATAAATTAAATATAACTGTACCTTTAAAACTAAAGCAATATACAGACGGTACACAAGGTGATGAAGCTTTCTATTATTTAATCAAATCTAATGTTCCATCTTGATAAAACTCCATGTGTACATGTGTTCATCAGTAATCAAAGAATTCACACGCACGTGCACATGCACGCACGCAAAGAAAGAAATCTGTATCCAGATTTTTGCTTTTTAATTAAAATAATAAATAACGTTTACTTCTTAGCAAATGTTATACAATCATAAATAAAAATAAACGGAAACATCAGAATTTTTAATTTACTGGTACAAAACAAAGTTCTGATGGACCATTTTAGTATATATATTTTTTCACATGCAACTATTGTCGTATTGAGTAAATTTGAAGTTTTTCTTAACTTTAAGGTGGAAATCTTTTTTATCCCCTACTTAGTACCAGTGAAATCTACCTCTACCTTCCAGCATACCAAAAGGGATTTTTTTTCATTGGGAAATATATTGTTAATTTTTTAAACTTATTCTTATAAAAGTTTAAATCACACTGTCGTATTTTTTTTATCAATAACTATTACAAATTAGTATAACAAACTGTTACCAATAACCATTATTATAAAAATATATTTTACTTTTAAAGAAAATAATTTTAATAGTAAAATAAAATTTAAAAATGATAATATAAAATTATTTTATGTTTTTAAATTACACATCTTGAAAATTTTAAAGTAGCATAAAAATAATCATCCTAATTATAAAAATAAATGTAATTTAAAGATCTACGAATATATGCAGAACTCGCACAAAATAAAGAGTTCACTACTCTAGCCAAACACATAACCATAACCTTCAAATTAAAGTAATATTTAAAATAAAATTGTATTAAGAATGCACAAACATATCGCAGGCAATAACAGTTCTCTTATTTATTTAAATATTTGTTTATTTCCATATCACGCTTTCACTATCTCTACAAAACACAAATTTCCACCCACAACAAGAAAACAGATATTTTCTAAACAAAAATATTAATAATTTATAACAAACTACGATTTATTGTTTAATATGAAATACCCTAGCACTAAATATTTAATTAAACATTCCTTAACCCACGAATGAAGATAAACTGACAAATGAAGCTTTGTGAATAATCTAAGTAATATATATATATATCTACCACGCAATTAATGTTCATCAAGCATAAATAAAAAATATAAAGTATTTGCATCTATTAAACTTACCGAAAAGATGACTAAGTAATTTACAAAATAAACTTTAACAAAATTGCTTCTAAAAATGAAAATTCGAAGTCCAGCCGGAGAAACAAGAAATGGACGTCAGCTGACCAATTTGGAAAGTCAACTTTAGATTACGCACCAAGTTTCATTGCCTACTAGATTTTCAGATGTGATAAATTTTTATTTTGATCGGTACGTAAAAATAGATATATAAATCATCTCAAGACAACATAAATTATAAATATAAAAACTATTACAAAAAATTGATGTGTTTAAAGTCCAAATTAATTATTTAAATTCTAACACATGAAATAATGTTAAGGTAAAAAATACATTTAATATAAATGGAATATTTTATTGTAGAATACTTATTGTTTAGTAAGTGTCATTAAAAAAAAAGAATAATTTTACAATAATTTTTAACAGCAATTTGTTGTGTACCGCTTTGTGAAAACTATGAATGTAGAACAATTTTTACCAAGTACGTAATTTGAAAAGAATAAATAAGAGAGAAAGAACAAGATCACCCAAAAATATATATCGTGCTGTGCAGTCACTTACAAGTTACGTGCACATGCGCGCGCGCAAAGAGAGAAATGTGTTACCAGAATTTTGCTTTCGGGTGAAAGAGCTTGGTTAGATGTTCAAACAGTTATGTCTTCTGACCCGTACTATGAGTCCATCCAGTCTGTGCCCTTAAATGTACAAGACACTTCATTCACACTCATACATATCACCCTCATTCATCCTCTGAAGTATTATCTAAACGATAGTTACCGGAGGCTAAACAGGAAAAAAGAAAGTCTGTGCCCTTAAAGATGGAAATGACGGCGATCATGGAAGAAGTCGTACCAAGCTGATAATTTTTTGCCTGTTTTTATTTCCAAAATAAAATGCTTAATAAACTCTAAAGTATACATTTGATCTAACAAAAAAATTTAGATATTGAAGATTAAAAATTAAGATGGCCACCATTTTAAAATTTTTTAAAGTGACGTTTTCAGAATTTTTTATTTTATTGAACAAGACAGATTATTATAAATTATACATATTGAGTTGCCATTGTTGCAAGTATATGATGTAGGGCTACAGTAATCATGTTTATGTTGAGTTTGACAAAGAGCTGGCTCCACTGCTTGTATTCTATAGCTGCTTTCAACTGCTGAGTTGGACTTAATTGTTATTTCTATCACTCCTTTTTTTTTTTTGAGGTGGAGGAACCCCATTTATGGACGCCGAAGCAGTTTCGGACTCGCTAACAGGTTCTGCAAGCTGTTACAGAAAATGCATATCTATCTCTGTGCACTACCGACTAAAGCCTGGGAAATTGCTAATAAAGCATTACTTCAGGAGGGGGTAAGCGCCCACACACACATTTGGTCTCCACTAGCAAGCATCATCCATACCAAACCACTACAAGAATACCTAAAGAGAAAAACATTCAGTAAAAATAGAACACCTAGCAGGTACTAAGACGTACCACACACACATTTATTCAATCATACAATCAAGCCAACACAAGACAAGTACACCACAATCAAGAAGACATGGCCACAAGACATAACTTATCCACCAATATACACTCAAAAGTTAATTAAATTTCCACAATCTCACTCAGAGTACACAAAACACACATCCACCAACTAACACAACTCAACTACTTACCACTTATCAGTTACCCACGCGACCATCACCCATAATCATTAAAAACATGAACAACACCCTCAGGCACCGGGAGTGGAGTGTCCATGGCCTCGCACCAAAGCGACCCCCCCCGCTCATGTTCAAGAGGCCCCCCCAAGGCACTCAGCCACAGACCTGTCCAACCCGACATCCTCCGATGCCTCATTCCCTTGCAGGCCGCGCCAATGCTCACCATCTCCTACAAGTTTTTCTGTTTTGCTGAGTTCTCCTAAAACTTTTCTATTATAATTTGCAATAATAGTCCACTGCTTCACACCCTGAAGCATTATCTGATGAAAATCCTCTGAACATGTCCACCCGACCCAGAACATCCAGCATCCACCTTCGTGCATCTTGGAACCTCATACAACAGAAAAAGACATGGTCCAGAGTTTCCTCCACATCGGATTATAATTTTATTATATTATTCAATTTTTGTATTTATCCTGCACATCAGTTTTAAAGGTATTATGGTGATTTTAATGTGCATTTAATATTCAAGAACACTGAAGAAAAATCTGTTTAGTTAGTACCTATGGATAATTTGTAGCAAATAATAATTAATCTAATAATTATTAGTAATTTGTAGCTAACAGAAGGAAGTCATTTCTTAACATTGAAGTTACCAACTATTTGCTTGGAAATATGAAGTGAATATGGTTCAACCATTAAGAAGAGATTATAACCAAACGTAACCAAAGTTTGTTTACTCTTACCATTCATAGAGAACATGCTGATAATATGAGCAGGAATATTCAGAATACTCAGGATACTGATTACAATTTCATTTTGCAGATTTATAAAAGAAGAAGAAGGTTTATTTAGAGGAGGTTAAGAATGCTAAGAAAAACAGTAATGTTAGGATTTCCAACACACAATATAGAATACACAATTTCAAGCACACAGCGTAGAATACTTTGTGCCCAATTAATTCATGTAGAGTGAGATGTGCTGCTTTCTTGAATATTGGTAGCTCTGAGGAGTAATTTTACATTCATAATCTTGAGAGGATATTGAAAGGATAATGCTTGATTCTGAGCAGGAGTTTGTCGATAGTAAAATATACAGTTGTAGCGTAATTATGAAAAATTTGAGAAAAGTAATATGTCATGAGATTGCTAAGCTTGTAAGTGACTTCAATATCTGTGTGTCTGGATGTTTATTCTCTATCATGCAGTATATAAAAGTTTATTGTTTTAGGGGTTACAGAACCACTTCCTATGATGATAAAAGAGTGTCTCTGTATAGGGGGTATTTTTTATTTTCTGAAGCTTGCAAGAACAACTACTGTGTAAAAGAAGAGAGTGATTCTATTGAGTTTGCAAGATTCAGGCTTATTTGACATATCCTGTTATGGCTGTGGTTATGGAGATGCTAATGAGAATCAACTTGTCCATTATTTTTGAGGAAATGCAACAGAGATTTGTAGAGGCTTTTGATCAGCGTTAACCAATCTGATTGATACTGGAAGCCGTTTAGGAGAACTCTACAGCATTGTCATTGTGTAACCTTAGTAAGACATTTGATTTTATATCACCTGGAATGCTGATAAAAGATTTGGATTGAAGAGTATTGATTTTACTTCTGAGAGCTCTTGGGTCTTACTTTGGCAATTCTAAGCAGATTGCTGTCTCTATAAAAAAGACAATGTTTAAAGAAAACTATTTTGTAGTATGGTTGTGATTCAAACCTATATCCTTGGCCCCTGTATCTTTTGTTTATGTCAATGACTTGAGTTGTGGTGATTATGTATTACTGTGTTAATAGGAATATGGCGCTAATCACTGAGATAGAATTAGTACTGAGCTGCTATCCAGTATAGAGAACTTTTTTGATGACGCCAAAGAGTAATTTAAATTGAATTAGATGAAGATGAATGAAGAGAATACCCAGTGCAAGGTGTGCAGTCTGCACTACATTTATAATGAGTGATAATTACATTAATTACAAGTCGTGGCTATGAGGATATTCTGCCAGTTGCAGTCAGGTGGTGCCCATAGATGAAAAAAAGGCTATGAAAATAACTTTTAATGGAAAAAGCGAATATTGGCAACCTGTCCTTATTTGATTAGGAGCTGATGATGGTGTTAAAGTTTTCTGCTGTTTGATGTCTGTTAAGGAAACCCAAGGCATTTTCATTAAACAGAAAACATATGAATACAACATACGAGGTCTGTAAATAAAGTAATGAGATTAGTTTTTTTGGTAGTCAAAGTGACAACACTATAAAGTTACTAGTAAACATAGTCTATTGTTGCCACGTGAGACATAAATAAACTTTTCATGAAACAAATTTTTGTTGTGCATCACAAAAAATAGTGATACTAATTATGAGCAACGTTGTGCAATTTTCATGTTTTGTGTTAAACTTGGTGAGAATGCTACTGAAACATTTTCAAAACTGAAAAGGGTGTATGGAGATGACACTCTGTCATGAGCTCATGTTTCTAAGTGGTTTAAAGCATTTTCAGATGGCTGGGAATCAGTTGCAGATGATTCATGCTCTGGAAGACTGTTAAAGTCAAAAAGTGATAACAATGTTGAGTGAATCAGAGACTTGTTATAGTATAACCGGCGATTAACTGTCAGAATGATTGCAGAACAATTGAATTTGAATCATACCACAGTCCATAAAATGTTGACAAACAAATTGGAGATGAAAAAGTTTTGTGTAAAACTGGTCCCAAAAAACCTCACTGTTGAACAGAAAAACAACAGGATGGAAGTGTGCTGCAATCTTCTAGAGCGAGTTGAAACTGATCTTGATTTTCTAAAAACTGTTATTACTGGTGATGAATCTTGGATAATTGAGTACGACTCAGAACCAAAATGGCAAAGCAAGGAGTGGTACACTTAAAACTCACCTTGTTTCAAAAAAGCAAAAATGAGCAAATCAAAACTCAAAACCATACTAATTTGCTTCTTTGATAGTAATGGCATTGTCCATACGGAGTTTTTGCCTACAAGACAGACTGTAAATCAATATGTTTATTGAGAAATTCTAGAAAGACTGTGGGAAAGAGTTACCCGCGTGAGACCAGACATCAAAAACAACTGGATGCTGCATCGTGACAATGCACCTTATCACACTGCACTCTCAATTAATGAGTTTTTGGCAAAGAAAAACATTCTTGTAGTTCCTCAACCACCTTATTTACCTGACTTGTCCCTGCACTTTTTCCTGTTCCTGATATTAAAAAAACACCTCAAAGGACACCATTTTGAAACAGTAGAAAATAAAAAAAAATAAAAATATAACGACCATCTGAAGATGTTCCAGTTTCTTAGTTTCAACACTGAAAGAGTGAAACTCAAGAAGAGTGGAAATTTGTTTGAAGCATTGCGTGGCTTCCTAATGGAACTATTTTGAAGGTGATTGGATTGTAAATAAAAGGTTTTTATGAATCAGTCTCATTACGTTATTTACAGACCTCATATGTAGCGGCAACATAATTGACGCTCAAATAATTTCCGTTTCTATTTTACACAATCACTGAAATTTTTTCAAGTTTTCAAATTTAAGTACCTGCAAATTTATTTTGCTGAAATAAAACCTGAACAATTTGAACCATCAACAATACCAACGCAGTTATACCAGTGAGTTATACATATATTTAAAGGACTTTAAGTAAAGAGTTCAAAGCAAAACAATTATAGAATTATCTTAAGTACTTAGATTTATAATTATTAAAGATAAAGGTTGTCATAGGATCATATTTTCTCTCATATATTTGTATGCACGATACATACATTTTTATTACTGTAACTATATACTGTAGATTATTTTTTCAAGTATTTAAAATGATAAATTATAATTCTTGTGCGTATAAAATTTGAACTTTACTTATTCATGGAGTACGTAGAATCTTTTAATAACAATTTTTTTGACATGGAGATTGTGAATATCAAAGCTTTGAGTTTTACGTTCTGGAATGTTTCATAGCCTGCAGGTCTTTCGCTTCCGTGTTTAGGATATCTCTTCGTACGACAGCATGGCTGATCAGGTAACGGATTTTAATAAATGTTAAATTTTTTTTGAAATTGTATCTTTTATTCGTTAATGCAAAAAAAACAATGTAAATGTGGCTTGTATATAGAATTCGGCGAACTCCGATTATCATGTTTTAGTTTTTCAGACTGCTACTTAGAGCTCATTGTTAAAGCCCATTACGACCTACTATTCATAAATATGTAATTTAGAGTTTTTTTATGTTATTCACACCAAAGTGGGGATTGATATCTGCAATCGGTACTCCTATTCGTAACTGTGTTTGTGTAACATTAATTAGCAGAAGAGTGAGAAAGTTTCTGTCTTAACACTTAAGTAATAAGTTTTCATTCGTTAACTGGTTATAAAATTCAAACTAATTTTACATATGAACCTTTCATAATAACATTTCATAAACCTAATAGGATTAGTATCTGGCATTAGGTAGGCCATAATTTCACTATTTAAAAGTGAATGATTGACTATTATCTTGGGTAGTCTTGTAGTTTTATCCACCTTATAATTGCAGTACACATTTACATTGTAAACAGGTTTCAGCTGGGTTTTAGTGTTGCTTTCAGTTTTTTACAGAAGTATTCCACATTCTGAGAAAAAATATTCAATTGAAGTGTAAATATATGTGTGTTTACAGTAAAGTAAATCTCTATAAGTGATGCTTGTTTAAAGAGAATCAATTTGATAAATTTCAGCCAGTATTAAAGCTTTCAAAATGTTTTTTTTTGCATTGTTGCAGATGTTTTTCTAAACAAAAAACTTCATTAAACCTTACCCTATTTTCAGCACATTAAATTGTTAGTGTAATATGATTCTAGTATTAGTTGTATATTATCAGTGTTTGAATTATAATTTGAGAAGTATGTGTGATACTGTGCAATTGCTTGTAGACGTCTTTACATCCTAATTTGATAATTATGAATAGTGGGAAGTCTTCACACTTTAACCCAGAAATTGTTCAATAACAGTATTGTAACTTGCACTTTATGTTTGATCAGGTAATTTCTGTTTGTTACACACATAAGGTAGTAGTAATATGACTTCAATTGTGATTCAGGTCTATAGACATACAATAAGAAGCTGTCATCTAGTTATTTTTGAGAGACTGCTCTAATAATTGTGCCATAAAAATGGAAATGATTGCTGTAATCTCTGTCATTTCTAATTTGATATCAGTCTGGAGATACTTTATATTTCATACAGAGATAAGATCTATTTAGAATTATAATTATATAATAATTATATTAAAAAAAAGTGGATTTATTCATACTTTTACATAAGGAAATTTACTATTCAGTTTGGGCCTCTCGTAAGCAAATTTGAATGCAGTATTTTTTCTTGCTATTCCAGTAGAAAGTTTATTAAACTGGGTGGCTGCTGGTTAATGGAAAAGGACTATTATGGGTTTATATCTGCAAGTACATTTTTTGCTTTATATTAGTTAAAGTATAGTTTAATTGCCAAATGTGCAAACTATACCAATGAGTGCATTAATATTTAATGGGTTATATTTTTTGTAAATATTTGCTTACCCTGAAAAATATGTAGAATTTCTCACCTGGTATCCATTTAGCTATTTCTCAAAGTTTAGTTGATGGGGGGGATGGAACTGGAATGCTCAAATTGGTAAGAAAATTAACACAAATGCAAGTGTTTGAATGCATAGTTGATCCATTCCCTCTATTAGTAATTTTTGTTTATATATTTATTTTTCATATCAAACTTTTAAAGTATTTATTTGCGTAATTGTAATGTTTTTGATTTATTTATTATTAGGTTTTGGTACTTCAATTTTTTTATTTTAACAAAAATGTAAAATAGGAAGGGAATTTTAATTTATCAGTTTATCTCATCACTGTCTGATGAAAATGATTCATTGGTACTGTTAACTATTGTAAACCTTTTCAGTTTGAATATGTCTATTCTTTCTTGAAAATTCAGTTTTATATCTGTGTTCACAGTTTTGAAAATCTTTTTTAATTTTGCCAGTGTAATAAATTGCATATTTTTTTGGAGAATTACAATTTTTGCCCTGTTCAGCTCAATCAGGTCGAGTATTAGTACCAAAATTGAACAAAGTGAAAAGTTTGGTATTAAATTTTCTCCCAGCCATTTTTTTTTTTTTGTAGTGAATTCATGTTCTTTGAGTATTGCTTTTGGCTGGATTTAAAAATCGAAAGTGCATTCAGAATTTCTCATACAGAGTTGCTGGTGTGCACCAATTCAAAGGATTAAGGTTGTGATCTTTTGGATTAGGATTTTTTCTCTAGTCATTAACGAAGTTAACAATCAAACAATGTTCTTTCACACGCTGATTGCATGTTAAATGCATTACTAGTCTCAAAAAATAAATTGTTTTATTTCCCACTTACAAATTTTTATTTGTTTTACAAATTGTATTACTTTAAATTTGTATTGTAAACTACAATACCAATTTAAAGGAATATGATTGGTGGTTTGTGTAGCAGAGAGTAAATAGCAAAAATGTTGTGATTTGCAAATAATACAAGAGGTGGATAAAAAAATAAGTTGCCATGTTCTTGAACTGAAAGGGATGTATTAATGTCTTGTGGCAGCACTGGTTGTCTGTGCTCCCCCAGCAGCAATTCTGTATGACATTCAGTACGTGTGAAGTGTCATCAGTATGGCGTGTCTGGAGTTTTTGACCAGCAGAGAAGTGTGTCCCATAATCACAAAATGGTGCCAAATGTTCAGAACTTAAAAACAAATGTGAGTGATGAACTGCATGCTAGGGGTCCTCACATTGCAAACACGACTGGTAACGTGGAATGCGTGAATGAAATGAACTTGAGTAACCGGTATGTAAAATTAGAGAGATTGTGCAAGTGAACTTTACATCAGTTATGGTATTGTGTTTGCAATTCATGATCAGCTTGGTTACCACAAGATGTGTGCACGATGGGTACCACTTATGTTGACCGACAACCACAATCATCAAGTTATGCATCTGTTCTTTATTTCCTTTAACTTTATTCCCGGACTGGTCCACAGTTTTTGAAACAAATCATCACAGGGGATGAGAACTGAGTGCTTCATTACATTCTGAGACTAAATGAGCATCACATGAATGGAGACAAAAATTCGCCACAGCCAAAAAAAGTGAAAACCATCCCCCCCATGTTTTGAAAGCATTTTATGCAAAATAGTCTTTTTTCGATTCTGAGGGAATTTTTTACAGTGAATTTATGCTCTGAGGAACAACAATCAATGCCAAATCTTTCTGCAAGATTAAAAAAATTTTGTAAAGCCATTAAAGATCAAAGACCCTGAAGATTGAGCGATGGGGGTGTCGGTTTTCTTCACATCAATGCATATCCTCATTCAGCTCATGTAACAAAGGATTTGTTGCAAAAATTGAAACGGGAAGTGTGGTAGTGATAATGAACTGAATGAGAAGCGGTTCTTAAAATGTTGTAGGAAATTGGACAAAATTTTTATGAGAGTGTAATTGAAAAACCTGTGACAAGGTATGAAAATTGTTTAGAAAAACTGTTGAGTGTCGAAAAATAGATAAAAATATAAAGTTTATTGGTCAGTAAAAAAAAATATTGACTTATAAATATGCATTTGTTTTAAAGAGGGGGTGTAACTTACTTTCTTATCGTCTCTCTTATACGTTTAATAATATATTGATTAAACAAAACTTTTAGACTCAAAAAAATTTGCCATTTAATTAACAGCACTTTTATTTTTTTACTTGTATTGTAGCTTACCGTCTTCACTATCTCAAAAAACTACATTTTTTGTCATTTTTATAAATCATACCCAGTAAAATGATATTTGTTTGAAAAAATGTCAAAAAAGAGATTAAAATATATTTGTTAAATGAGAAGCGAGGCATATGTGCACATTAGCTGAATGTACCGTGATGGAACCAACATCTTATGAAAAATAACTAATGAAAACTTGCACATGCTGTGCTCATGCAAAAAAAAAAAAATACAATTATTTATTATTTTATAGCTATTGTCTGTCAATTTAAAAGTAAACTACAGTTCCAATTTAAAGGAATATGATTTGCTGTCTGTGTAGCAGAGAGCAAATAACAAACATATGTGGTGGCTTGCAAATAACTGCACGTGAGGTTTACTTTAAATCATCTGTGACAATATAGCTTATCTAATGGTATACTGAATTTTTTTTCACTATCCTTTTCTGGGTGCTAGTAGTTTTCCAAACTAATTGTCATTTATTGCTTAATTTATCATTGATTGGTGTCAAATTTATGCTGGAACCATTTCCAAGATTCCAAATGTAATGTCTGAAATGAGTTTTACCCTGAAATGTGTTTCTTCACTTAAAAACTTAATTTTATTTGTAGAATCACTGCTGTAGCTAGACGTAAAGATCTATAATGTGAATGTATGGTACAGCATCAATAAATTTGAATTAAAGTCGCAGTTTGGTTTAGTTCTAGACCAAATTAAGAGTGTTTTAGTGGTTAATTTTTTCACCAGACTTATATTTTTGTACTTGTTGAATATTTCAAACCGCAAAGCTTGGAATTTATATGAGTAATAAACTTTTGATTTACATACACACACACACACACTTTTTTTAACGTTTGCTATTCTAAAACTGTTAATTGACTAATAAGTGCATAAAATTTGTAGGGAATTTAATTCTGAGAAAATTGATGTAAAATAGCCCAATAAGAAATATACAAGTTCAAGAAATTTGATTTTTTTCCTAATGCACACCGTACAACTTCTAAATGTTCTAATACAGAAAATGAAAGTACTTATTTGTAATCTCACCGCCACTTTTTTGATGCAACTTCTACAGATTTCATGAGAAAATGAATAAAAATGTTTAAGGTGGAGAAAGTACAATTTTTTTATGAAAAATAAAATTACAAAACACTTTACATTATGTATGTTGACTCTGTGTACTAACGAATTGTACGTGTATCAACATAACCCACCCGGACGTAACCTATGCCTGCTTTGCTTGCTAATCTCGTCTAATTAATGTAAAATAGCCTATAAATGTATTTTAATGTTAATTATATGTGGTTAGTGAGCGTAGGTTATGTCTGGTTAGGTTATGTTGATATATGTATGATTAGTCAGTACATGAAGTCAATAGAATCAAAACAACAACCTTCTCTCACTTTGATCATTAACAGACATATTTTTTGTTTAATACATTATAATAATACGTTTAATATGTTTTTTTTTTTGATGAAAAAGTTGCATAAAAAAAGTGAAAAAAGCAGCGGTGCGACAACAAACAAGTACAAAGCTAATTTAACATACAACTGATACAGTGTTAAAAAAATAAAAATTAATTTGTACATTTAATAAAGTACAGTAGATTTAAAAAAAAAGTGTTCTACTTCAATACGTTTGCTGCATGCTTTCAGATTGCTAGCATTGCTTTTTGTGCAAGACTTTACTTAATTTGTATAGCAGCATCTGTAAAAAGAAATCTGTTCCTTAAGAAATTCTTAGTAAATGTCTGAATTTAGATGTTCTGGGAGAATACATTAAATGGTCCAATTAACTGATTGGAATTATACCATACCAGACTGATGCTAAATCTATGTTGGAAATTACATTCTACTCTTATTTGTGGATTGACTTTTGCCCAAGTGTATTCGTTGCAAAGGTGATGCTGTCCTGAGCAAACTGGGCCTTGTTAGTAAATAAAATGGACCTGTACAATCGGCGGTTCATGTTCAACTATTTGCAATGATGCAAATGAAGAGGAGGATCTTTGGGTTAAGTTTTTGTACTCATTTATTACTATAAGAACACAGCTTCTTTTCTGTTGTGAAGTGTCCTCCACACCATAGACTAGTAAACTCCAAACTGCTAAGAAAGGCATTGTATACTAACACCCAGATTGCATTGAATAGCTTTTGATAATGGTTTCTTAAGTATTAACATCATGATGGGCAGAACAAATGCAGTGAGTAATAATGCTGGCTGGAATGTATACCTTTTTTCATAGCTAATGGAATGTTCCACTAATTGTTTTAGGATTTGGAACTCTGTAGTTAAGAAAATGTCTGATATTCTGCAGCAGCAGCAGTAGCAGTTGCATTTTCATCACACACCTCCAAGATATATACTCTGTTGGCATACAGACAACTTGTAAATATTTGTACTTGTTACTTGTAAATAACAAGGTATTGCTGCAGTCTGACACACACTCACTAACTCATTCAATCACACTCACTCTCACTTGCTCACTAATTAAGTAATTAATATGCATTATTGGCCAGCTGATTTTTGTTACTGATTTTCAAAAGCATAATTCTTAAATTTTCAATTTGGCAGTGAATTCAAGAAAATAGATAAATTTTTTATTGTCTGAATTCGTACTGGTTTTTTAAAATTTATTTTTATCTTTAATATAAACTATTTTTTGTATCATTGTATTTTGTTTAGAAAGTAAACATAAACATGCTTTGTATGTGTAATCCCCTTGTTTTCATGTGGTAAGTATTGGTAAAATCGAATTTCTTGAACTTGTATTTGTTTTTTATTGGGCTGTTTTTATCAATTTTATCAAAATTAACCTCTTAAGTCTTGATTATAAATTTTACATATTTGTCATTTAACAAATGTAAAAAAAATTGTTTTTATTTGATAAATTTTTCTGTTTTGTATCTGATATTAAGAAAACTGCTGTTGGAGATGTGGTTCTGGAAGCCGTTTTATTCAATTTGTCATAAGTTTACCCCTTTAATTTGGGTTCCTAGAATTTCAGTATGGTTTTATTTAGCTCTTTGTTCTGAAATTAGGGCAGAATGATTGACTAGCTATAACTTGTTAACATGTTTGTTTCTGGAACCATGATTTTATGAAATTTTATCATTTTTTGTGGTAGTAGAAAGAGCTCAGACAGCAACCGTATCATTGCATGGATCACCTTGTAAATCAACTGAATTGGCAGTTGAAATTAATTATTTGTTACAGAACTATGAAGAAGTAACCTTTTGGAAGAATATATAGAACATCTACAGCATACCTAGTTATTGTAATCACTAATGATGTCGCAGAGATTAGTTAGATATTGTTTCTGATAAATTATCACACATACATGATTTTTAGAAGCTTTATGTGCTATAGTGCCAAGGTGTATTTTACTTTTGACTGTGGGCTATTTAAACATGATTTTTATTTTAGCTGATCTGTAATTAAATTCAAAGGCGTGTAAAAAATTGCATTGAGTGCTGTTGTATTTTAAACTTTAATGTAATTTTTACTTTCAGACTGAACGTTCATTTCAAAGACAACCAACAGTATTTCTGAACCGCAAGAAGGGTTTGGGAGCAAAGAAGAGAAAATCTCTTCGTTATATTCGCAATGTTGGTTTGGGTTTTAAAACTCCACGTGAGGTATGTGGTATTAAATGTGTTGTATATTCTGATTTGAGGCATTAATTGTAATTTTTTTTCTGTTCTAAAATACTGTAGACTGAGAAGGCATTTCAGAAACAACCAGGATTGTTCTTGGCTCGTAAGCCAAATGCTAAAAAGAAATCTTTGCGGAGACACAGAAATATTGGTCTTGGTTTCAAAACGCCTAGAGAGGTTTGTTATTTTTTTTAATACTATTTCAGTGGGAAAGGTGGCATTGGTGACTTGGTGGTGATTCAGCGGGATATGGGTTGGTCTCTGCACCATATTATAACTGCTGTGTACAAAGTAAGGTGGTATTAACATGCATGTGCTTATAGGCTAACGTAATTGTGTTTTTAGTTAATATCTATTCATTTAGTGTTATTTAGTGCCAGCATATAAATGCTGGCACTAATTTATAAAGTTAGCAGTAAATGTTCTGAAATATGTTCACTTTTGCAGGTGAGGGTAGTATGTTTGAAAGCTAACATTGTGTAACTGAATGTCAAGGAAATTATTTATAAAATAATTACTGTTATTTTTTTTGGTAATTATTTTCATAAATGGCTTAGGGGTAATTGTAGTTTTCACTTAAAATTTTGTAAAGACTATATTTATTGAATTGTTCTCCAATGTTTATTAGAAGAGTTATATTTAGCTTATGCAACAATGGTTAGGAATGTTTGTAATAAATTCTTAATTTGTGTCAGTTGTTGTTATTGCATATGCTACTTTGGTTATGTGCTCTGTGACTAAAAGTCACTCTTCAAATGACTTGTAAAAATGAAGGATTATGGTCACTAGTTACCGAAAATGTAGTGGGAGCATTATGGTAAGAGGACTGTTCTTACAGTATGTACGGAAAGTTGCTGTGCACTGGAATTATGAAAGTGTAATGAGAAAACTTTCTCAAATATTATTTTGTATTTTTATTTCATTATTTTGTAGTAATGGATATTACAACATCTGTAATAGTTTAGGTGTTGAAAGAGACCTCCAACATCAATACAACACTGCACACATTTCAGTTTGTTTTCAACCACTTAATCAGCACTTAATGTGACGACACATTCCAGTACATCAGCTGGAATCAGCGAAACAACAGAAAACGAAATGAAGCATGTTCAATCACAAGTCAACAACTGACATCGTGGTTTGTTACTGAGCAGTGCCTAATGAACCCGCAGAGTAGCCAACCTAATACTGAAAGAGCAGAATGTATCAGATAATTCTAAAGCATTCATTCCCAAAGTGGATAATGCCTCTGTGGGCGCTGGTGGCCTTCAGGGGTGGTAGTAGGGCCACACAAAATTTGCGTGTTGAGGCGGTCTAGGGTGGCGATGGCTGATTAAAAAAATTTGGAAAAAATTATATTTGATTTTTCAAATTAAAATTACCTAATATACTAGTACACAAAATTAAAGAGTACACCTACATTTTATGATAAAAAAATTATTGTACTAGATTACTTTAATTTTGCAACCAAGTGGCTTAGAGAAACGAATAAAAGAAAATTAAAGCTTGAATACTCTACTTTTTGACAGTATACTTCAGATTTCATAAAAAATCAGATTAAAAAAAATCAGCAGAAAGAAAAATTTTAAAGTTTTTCTGTGTGTTTCATACAGTGCATGGGAAAAACAAAATTTTTTGCAGTAAACTGCATTAAAATCGTTTAAAGCTTAAGACTTAAGTTTTAATTTCTTTTTTGTATGTCTATGATTTTTCTGAACCGAAATATTCCACTTTAAAGAGAAAATGCCACTTTTATCTTTAATGTTGCTTATCTCTCAATCTAAGCAACCTATTGATACAAATAAATATGTAAATTAATGTAAGTGTAATTTTTCAATTGAAAGCTTTGTTTTAATTATTGTATTGTTACATTGAGTATGCTATCACTATTATATAACTGTATAAATACAATTGTAATTTTTTTGAAAGCATTTTTAATAAAATTTCTTCAAAATATGATTAAATATGCGTTTTAATTGCTCTCATTTAAAATGAAAGTTTCAACTCAGAAATAGGATATGCCAGATTTAAAAACAATAATTGCAATTTCTGTTTTTAAGAGCACGTTTAAAAAACAGTAATTGCAATTATTATGTTTAACAGATGGTAAGTTTAAAAATTTTGGGGGGCGGTAGAAAATTTTTTGTTCTCAGTGTGGGTGGTGGGTGAAATAGTTTGAGAATCAATGTTCTAAAGCATACTGCACAGTGTATTTAAGTGATTTGTCCGAAGTGGAGAATCACTTCTAATTATACTGGGTTTTTACCCCTTCTTCTAGATGTAGGAGCTAACTTTGTAAAATGTGGCCTGCTATTGACCATGAAACTAGCTCTTTTTGCAAGTCTGAAGTTGAACCCAATCCAATTGTTTTCGTTAATGAAGAAAATAAATTTATTTACTAAGAGCTACCAGAAATAAAACTGTATATCCCTTGTGCAAACTTGTCAAATACATTTTATTTTATTGTTTTTTATCTTACAACTTCACAAGTAAGTTTTTCACTAAGAAATTTGTAAGCATTAAAAAAATTCTTACAACTTTCATAGATTTGAAGAACATAGACATGGGAAATAATAATAGAGACCTCTTGTTCAAAATGAAATCCTAGGCATCAACATTTTACTAAAAATAGTGAAATGGGAACATCACATCACTCTTAGTAGATTTGAAAAGAAAAAATAATTCGATCTTGGACTTGTGTGATAAGTACATATACATTTATAAACATAATTACATCCATAAAGGATTGTATAATTGATGTAAATATTGGTTTTGATAAGCCATTTGAGCTGCGGTTAGTTTGGAATATATTTTGGGGAGAGGGAAGCAAAGTATATAATATTTAAAAGTAGGATTTAAATCTTTTATATTATCACAGTGCTTTTAGTTAGACTTTAAGATTGTATCTTTTATTGTTAATTTGTATTACTAAGTTCCTTCTAAAAAAATAATTTAATACCAACTAATTTAAAATTGTTTAAAACACTCAAGAGTAATCATTTTTATCTGTGAGCACATGCCAACTAATATACTATGCTTTCTTGCTTACACATGTATCTAAGAATACACTTTTTTCTCTGTTAATGCATATTTGGGTGTAATTAATATATATGTATATATATATCAATACTAATACATTTTTTTATTTGTTATGCATGTTATTTTTTAAATATGTTAATGGTTTCTATTTACTGTAATAAAAGCTATTTCTAATATTGTCACTGACATGTAGGTAAATATTTTGTATGAGTTCAAATGATTGAGTGAGAATTTTTTTTATGCTGATTCCATAATTATCAGTCTACTGAGCTGTACTATCACTGTAGTAGAATCAATGCAGATGTAATTATCTATTTTTTTTCTACCTTAACATTTTTTTTAATCTTGTTTCATAAGTGTTGATCATGATGTGAAAAAAATTGTATAACTTTTAAATGAACTTCAAAAAATTTGTCTTCATTTCTCTATTTATTTTTACTTTTAGAAAATATAACAGCTTGCTGGTACTTTATTTTAATTCTGTGGATACTAGAATACTATTATTATTAATTTGATGAAAAGTTGTGTTTTGATACGGTTATATTTTAAGACATATAGAAGCTTAACATTTTAAAAACTTTTTAACAAATTTTTAAGTTGAAACATTTACAATGAAACTCCACCCTTTGTTTAAGAAATACTTCAAAATTTTCTTGTCATCTGTTGTGAGAAAATTTCCAGCACCAAATATTGTCTTCCAAGAACTATTATAATTAGGAAATTCTTAACTGCATTAATGAAAATCTACTGACAATTTTATTGTAAAATTGTGAGAATTTCATTCTCATTAGTTGAGAATTTGTTACCTCAAGAACCAAAACTAATTGGTTGTAAACAACAGTGTCTTCTATTATTGGTCCTTGAAATGTTCTAAATTATCTAATAGAGGCTATGAACAGATTTTGGGTTTATATTGTGTTCATCAATTTTTAGAGGCGTGTACACACACACACACACACACACACAGGTGTATGTATTTTCAAGTATGTATGTGTGTGTATATATATATATATATATATATATATATATATATATGTGTGTGTGTGTACTCTTAGTTGTGAAATTTTGTGTAAGTCATTAATGTCATGTCAAATTGCATCTAGGAAATAAGTAATTTAATGAAGTAGGATTTTTCTTTTGCCCAACCCTGCTTGAATATTTGAATGACAATGTTTTGCTTGGAGCATTAATTGTGTGTTGTAACTGCTACAAAAAAAATTTGATTTTATCAAGGAATTTTTTATTAATTCTATTTCTGTAATTGGTAGATGTTGATGTTACTTAGCTCTGGGTCTCTTTAAAAGTTCTGAAAAATGCTTTAAAATTTAAAAAAACTGGGAGTTACACAACAATTGTAAAATAAAAATAAATAAGTTTAATTTTTTTAATGACTAGAAATATAATAAATTATTTCAAAGTTGGCAACACAGTAATAACAGTTGATCAACAATGTAAATACTATGTTTAAATCATTCTGTAAGGTACATTAAGTATATCAGGAACTGTGAATTGCGCTGTCATTAGCAAAGGTTTTCTGTAGTGAATTTTTAGTTTGTGATTGTTTTTCCATTGATGTAATGCCATACCTGTTTACAATAGAGAAAAATGCAGATAAGGTTGTGTGTAATGTAGTAATAATAATACTTCGGCTGCTGTAGTAGAATATGAAATATGTTTTCTGAATTGCAAGATTTCAGATGCTAAAACAATTATTGCGACTTTTCACAGTCTTTGGGAAACAGGTTCACTACTACTTATTATTTGTATGAGCTATGAATGATCGACCCAACATGACACTATTATTGATGAAATTATTATCGATGGCATCAGTACATGACATCTTTCTAAGTGGATTGGAGTTCTACATTCAATGGTTTCGAGCGCACTAAAAACAAGTTTTATCCGTATCATAGACAACTAGTTCAACATCTAAACGCAGGAGATTGTCCGCTTAGCTTGGAGTTCTGCAGCTGGTGGAATACAAACTGAAAATTCTACAAATATATTTTGTTTTCTGATGAGGCACATTTCAATTGAGATGGCATCAACTTACCCAATGAGCACACAAGGACAGGCAGATGCAAATCCTCATAAAACAGTGGAAGGTAATTTTTAAGCGTATGGTGCAGCCTTCACAATCAGCTGTTTGGACCATTTATATCTGGCCGCTTAAATTCTGAGGTCTACTTGCAGTTCAAGAATTGCTGCAGCTTCTAGAAGATGTACCTTTAGCGCCGAGGTGCAAAGTATACTTTCTGCATGGTTGCGTGTCTCCCTACTTTTCTTGTGGCCTTTCCACTCATTTAAATCATCATTTCCTTGAGAAATGGTCGTGGAGGATTACATTCCTGGCCATCAAGCTTATCGGATCTAACATCTTTTGTGTCTGGGGGTGGATGAAAAATATTGTATACAAAAAAAATTCTTGTGGGGAATTAATTACTTGCATTATGGATGGAACATTATGGACAGCTCTGAAGAAACAGCAACAAAAGCAGTTAAGCATGCCAAAAAGTCTGGTGAAAATGGTAGGTTCATTTTTGAATATTTATTATAAACTGGTATGTATAATGAATGCACTTAGGTCTCAGAGGACTGTTTTTAAATAAAATCAAATTTTTATAACTTTACTTTGTTTTATTCAACTTATCTTACACCATAGTGTTCAAAATTAAATTCTCTACAAGGTTTGTTTGAAAGTTTTATATGTTTATAACCAATTTAACGTAGTTATTGTATGTACAAAAAACTGGGTTTCATTTACTCGAATTTAATGGTTTTCACCCCAGATTTCTCAAAAATTACTGCAGATATGGCTCTGGGACCTAATTTATTTGATTTGTCAGGTGAAAAACCATAAGAAATCACTAATTGTGTCCCTTAATTAACAAGCTAAAAATTTCAGTATAACCTCATTTCACCAGGGTAGCTGAATCCAAGCAAAATTTTTCACTAGCCATAACTCGCAAATGAAGCATTTTAGAACAGATGTTTACATGAACTTTTTCCATTATTTTCACAAAAAGAAAAGGCTATGAAAGTCCCAGGAGAACTATGTAGTAATGGTTGGTTATGAAAAAAAAGTGAAACTGGAAAAAAATATTGCATTTAAGCATGCTAGTAAAAAATCACAATACACTGATAAAACAGCAGCTGAACATAAATTGCTTATCTTCAGCTGCAATTAGCATTAAGATCATTAATTTTGTATTAACTAATGTTCCAACGAGAAAATCTTTTTTCAGTTTGCTTTCTTGCCATTTCTGTAGATAAAATATTTCATTTTTCATGGTTTCTTGGCAAGAAAGTGTGAGATAATGTTGCCAAGTTCATCCCCCATGTTTGATATATTATAAACAATACTGAAAGAAAAACAAGAAGACGTATCTGTCAAGAGTTACTGAAGCTAGCAAATGAGGATGAACTTATTTTATAGATAATGTAAATTGATCTGTGAGTATGATGTTGAGCAAGTCACTGTTGATTGGGAAGGTTATTATTAGGACAAATTAGGTTGATTGGGTTTTTTATAATTGTCATGTTTCTTATGATGAAAAAAAAATGATTTGTTTTAATGTTTTTAAAATATTACTTTTATATTCATTGTGATGTTAAATTAAATTTTACTTGGGTAATAGATTTATGATTTAATTTATACAGGCAATAGATGGTACTTACATAGATAAGAAGTGCCCGTTCACTGGGAATGTATCGATCAGAGGGCGTATCTTAACAGGAGTAGTACAAAAAATGAAAATGCAACGCACTATTGTTATAAGAAGAGACTATCTTCATTATATAAGAAAATATAATCGGTTTGAAAAAAGGCACAAAAATATGTCTGTGCATCTATCACCTTGTTTCAGGTAAATTCTGTTTAATTTAAATGTTTGTTACTTCAGATTTGTGGTATGTGATTATGACTTTAAATGCCCTGTGAGTTAGTCATTAGCTTCATTTGTTGCCAAACTTAGTTTAAGTTAATCTTCTCTCAAGTGTACAATTTTCATAAGATAAAAATGCTATTAGTTCTCCCTATTATCAACAAAAGCAAAAAAAAATAAGTTGGGACATATGTAAAATATTATTGTGGCTGCTAACATGCCAGTTCATTTATACAGTTTGAATCACTTGCTTAAAAAAATAACAAGTGTGAAAGTTAGTTGAATTGTTATTGTGAAGTAAACTGTCTTTTAAGAGTTAATCATTATGCATTAAAACAGTGTTTTAACTGAGGCAAGATGAGTACTGGACGATTAAAAAATACGATATTTATACGCTGAAAAGAAATGACATTCAGTTACAAGGGCTAAACCATGTAGTTACTGTAGTGCCTTAAGAATAGTTAGTGTTTGTAATGTGTAGTTTAATGTAATGTGGTTGGGAAAATTGGCTGTTTTTAATTTTGTTATTTCACTATTATTGTTTGCTATGATGATTTTGTCATGACGGTCTTCTGAAATAATTTAAATGACTGAAATTGTGACACTGAGCAAGCAGTTGAAAATTTTCCTCAAAATTAAATTTTCTGTAAAGTTTTTATTTCTTTATCTATACATTAAACACTATATCTGAAAGTGTATTCAGATAAAACTTCGTGTTTCACTTTAATTTTCTTAAAACCTAATTGAGATAGAGGTCTGGGACTGCTTTTATTCAGTTTCTTAGATCAAAAACCTTTAAGAAGAACCAAAATTACCTGTTTATTTCTACCTTAAGATTTACCCCCAATTTTAATACAGTTAATTTTACAGAGGGAGCAGAAGCAAGGCTAAATGTTTCATGAGCCAAAACTCATTTAACAAGTAGTTTTCTGACCTATGTTTATATAAATTTTTTTTCATGTTTTTGGCTATAGTCATCTCTGAGATTAATAGCTGTGCTATTTGGTCTGTATATATATATATATATATACACACACACACACACACACACACACATACATACATCCATACATACATCAGCATTTGACTATTAAAATGTATATGTAGGCTCTTGCAGATTTTAATTTTATGTTTTTGTCTAAGCCAATTTATATTAAGTTTCCGATGTACTAATTTTTTTGATATGAATATAATATTCATGTGATGGACATTATGTGTGTTCTGTGATGGAGTGATAAACGTATTTGCGTTTTATCTGGATGGTTCTAAATTTAAATTCCCCAACTGAACTTTGTGGCAATTTATTTACAATTATTCCATATTATTTTCTTATAATTAATGTAAGCTCTGATGTATTTATTGTCTAAAAAAATCCTGTTGTCTGGTAAAAATTAATGTCCCTTACAATTTTACTAGGGACTGCTCTTTGAAAAAATAGTATTCATTAGTCGGAATTCAAAAATGGTTTTTTTTTTTTTTTAATGCAGGATACATTTATAGTTTAATGCTGTGTAAAAAATACTCTTGTAGCATACATGAAAATTTACTGCACTAAGTAAACAGCAACTTCAGTACGTTCATTTTTGCTTTTAAATAAAATTATTGAAATCTATTACAGTAGTGGAAAAATTTGAGAGTAAACAAAATGTTAAGACTACTAGTAAATGTACATTATTGAAAACAGGTTCAAGATAAACACAGATTTGTGTACAAAACTTCGAAATGCAAAAAAACTAGCAGGGTATTTTTTTAAGTTATATAGTGCTAATGTTTTATTCATTTAACTGCATTTCACATGTTTAGGAAAATAGAAAATGTTAATTTTTTTAGTTTTAAGTAGCAAGTTGGATTAGACTAAATGTGTTTATTAAACAAGATTCTTGAATGTTTTTGTTTAAACTATATTTTGAATTTTATGTTTGGGCATATGTGCCATTTATTAATTGAATAATATTTGTCTTTCACATGGATTTAGGATGAGAAATTAAAATTGAATCATCAGAAACTTTTGTAATTGTTTGCTGGGATGATTTTGTCATGACGGTCTTCTGATATTTTAAAATGACTGAAGCATTGACACTGAGCAAGCACTTCAACATGTTTCGGGTTTTTTTACTATAAGAGTGAGAGGAGGGAGAATTTAACTTCAGTTAGTTAAATCAGTTAGAAAAATTGTCTATCGCAGAAATTTTTATAGCGGACTTGTTTTGTGTAAATATTATTAGAGGAAAGCTTTTCTGAAATATTTATTATATTTTGTGTAATTATTGATATAACTTAATCTTTATTGTCTGATAAACAATACATGTACTTCAAATATTATGACCTTTGTAATTGTTTGCTGGGATGATTTTGTCATGACGGTCTTCTGATATTTTAAAATGACTGAAGCATTGACACTGAGCAAGCACTTCAACATGTTTCGGGTTTTTTTACTATAAGAGTGAGAGGAGGGAGAATTTAACTTCAGTTAGTTAAATCAGTTAGAAAAATTGTCTATCGCAGAAATTTTTATAGCGGACTTGTTTTGTGTAAATATTATTAGAGGAAAGCTTTTCTGAAATATTTATTATATTTTGTGTAATTATTGATATAACTTAATCTTTATTGTCTGATAAACATTACATGTACTTCAAATATTATGACCTTTGTAATTGTTTGCTGGGATGATTTTGTCATGACGGTCTTCTGATATTTTAAAATGACTGAAGCATTGACACTGAGCATGCACTTCAACATGTTTCGGGTTTTTTTTACTATAAGAGTGAAGAAGGGAGAATTTAACTTCAGTAAGTTAAATCAGTTAAAAAAATTGTCTATCACAGAAATTTTTATAGCTGACTTGTTTTGTGTAAATATTTTCTTAGAGGAAAGCTTTTCTGAAATATTTATTATATTTTGTGTAATTATTGATATAACTTAATATTTATTGTCTGATAAACATTACATATACTTCAAATATTATGAAGAAATATACAGTTGCTAAGTTGAACTGAAAATGTTTTTTTTTTTTGTTAAGACTTTCATTTTGTTTTAGGGATGTGGAGATAGGAGATGTGGTCACAGTTGGTGAATGCAGACCTTTGAGTAAGACAGTTAGATTCAATGTTCTTAAAGTAACAAAGGGTCAAGGCTCAAAAAAAAGTTTTAAGAAGTTTTGATTGTATTTTTCATAAAATTTAATAAATGTTTGAAAACTGTTTGTAATTTAATTTATTTTTTGTACATAGCTTGTTTTTAATATCTTGCTATATATCTAGACAAATTTGATTTGTAAACCTATAAAGCAGCCTTTTGTAACGTGATAGTTGCGATGATGTGAAAGGGGATTTGTGAAATTAGCCTAAAAATTTACATGTAAACAATAATGAAATAGTTTACTGAGAAAAAAATCATTTATTATAAACATTTTACTTACATTTTTATTAAGTATGCATGTAAAGAAAATAAATTAATGGAGATGCTTGCCCTAGTTTTTCATTTAAAGGTTTCCCATACATGGATCTATGTTATAAACACACAAAAGCAAATTGTTTTCAAGTGATAAAAGACGATTTCTATGTTTGGTTTTTAGTGCAATCAGACAAAAAACCTTTTCACAGAGGTACAAGATGGCAAAAGGAATTTATATTTTCATTGCTTCTGTGACTAAATTTCCATATTCACTTTGATGAGCCAGCCAAAACGTATCTAAATCATCAGATGTGAATTGTGGTTGTAATGTTTTAATGGGAGACATTTTGATGAGCTGGTTATGAATCTCAACTGGTAACGTAGCAGCTGCAACGTTTTTATTAAATGGATTCAGTACCCATCTCTTTGAGAATCAATTTTTATCTTCTGGGAAATATTCTGCCAACTGAAGTTTTAGTTGATGCAAATGCTTCTTCATGTTATCCAAACTGTGGTGAATAATAGTGTCTAGATTCAAATTTTTTTCAATGTTATCGGAAGTGAGTGGAAGCATCAAAATTTTTGCTTTGAAGGCTAATAGATAGATAGATCTAGATATCAAGCTTCTTATTGAAAACATGAACTTTGTTATGAATAAAATGTTTTTATCACATCTTTGAAATATATTTATTAATATATATATCAATATAATAAATATATTTTTGTAGCAATAGTATGTCTGTGAAGGAAGCAGTGTGTCCATTCCGCCCTTGGTGTAAGATGATCATTAATTTTTTCAGAAGTTCACTGTTCTTGTTGCTGCCTTTGCACAATCACTACATTCTGCAAATAAATTTGTCCAGTCTGTGTTAAGGTTTTTAGTAGCTTTATAAAAACCATTAAAAAGACGTCCTGTTGCATGACCACGTATGATTTGCAAAACAACATATTTTCTTTGACTGATCTGTCACTGTTGCATTCATATCTCACAAAACAGAGAACTGAGAAATATTTGCCACATCTGTTGATTCATCAGATTGAATAACCACTTCTTGTTAACTTGTCATTGCAAATTGTCTGATTTTGAAGTTGAGAGTTCCAAGGTTCAATTCCTAGTAAAGTCTTTTATATGGATTTGAATACTAGGTCATGGATACTGGTCTTTTATGTAACAGGCGGTTAGGGGGGTTGGTGTGGCGACCGGAATGTAACTAGGCAGTTGTCTTCCCCTACAGGGTTGGGATAATCTTTAATGTTGAAATGAGTGGGGGTGTTGGCTTTTTTTTTTGTTTTGTTGACGAGTCTGAGAAATGCCATCTATGCACACCTCTTAAATGGGGCTGTGCTGTGCTTGCACAGGTTCTGCTAAATGTTGTTAAAGTGTGTATGTATACCTGCACCCGACTGACTAAAACTCCTCTCACCAGTTCTCCCCATCAGGGTTGGACTACAATGAAGCACTCTCAGCCGCCGGGAGGTGCCTTCAGGCTCAGGGGTTTGAGAATTCTTGTGCATATTCACCATAGCCCATCTGCGCAAGTGCGAACAAACTACGGCTCTGCAGGAGGCTGTCCATCCCTCCTTACTGACCAGTCCAATTCTTCACCTAGCAGCTGGAATATTTAGGACTTTCTCAGTCTATTCTGTCCTCGCATCTGACTCCTTACTCCTAATAATACAAGAGATGGAATCCCATCTTTTCTTATTGTAAAGCATCTTTTCTCTTATATTCTCTGGTTTGAGAGGACCCAGATGTCTGTAATTATGCCTCAAGGGTTGCCAATATATAAACAGTGGATACAATGTGTCCCACATCATCCAGGTCTCCGCAATATGAACGTGTGCAATATCTCCACTTTCTTGAACCTGTGGAGATATTGGTGAAAACAGCTGTGGCCCATCAGGAACTGTATGAGCTTGTAACCAAACTCACCAAATCCCCTTAGGACCCATGGCTTAACCTCATTTATCAAGTGTAGTCCACACACCGGTGGACTCTTCACTCCAACGGACCTACCATTGCTCTAACAAAAGGTCATACACCTCACTTTTCTTCATACCTGAATAGGTTGCACATCTCACTTTCTATACTTCATTTACATTCATACATATAATCCTCTGATGTAACACCTTATGATGGTTCCAGAGGCTAAACAGAAAAAGAGAGATTGAATACTAAGAAATTCACTTGCTGATCTGATCACAAACATTCACCATGTCATCAATTTGCCCTTGATGTTGTATCAGAATGCTGAATTTTTTCAGTTTTTTGCTTCTTTTATGCTTATTAAAACACTGATCACATTCTGTAATAAGGGGTTTGGACATCTTAGTAGTTACTCTTAATGCTACAATAAGATGAAAGAACTTAAGCATCCATTTGCTTCTCTATTCTCGCTGTTGAGATGTCAGACATATCAGGCTTAGAACAACTATCATTGTGTGTTCGTTATGTTGATAGAGAAAATTTCACTGTAAAAGAAAACTTTCTACAATTCGTACCATTGTATGATCTGACCAGAAAAGGAAATGCAACAGTGATATTGGACAAGTTGCATTCATTAAATGTAAACAAATAAGATTTGTTTTCACTTCGCAGTGAGCGAAGTGAAAGCAGAAACTTGAGACAGCAGGGGCAGAAGGTCTGGGTTTGTAGGTTAAAGGGACTGAAAGCCTTTCAATATTTCCTTGTGTTTCAAGAAACGCGAAACTAGTTGGGACATGAAGGTATCCAGAAATGGAATTAAAGTGGAGATATGAAAGTAAAGTTCTGGCATCACGGATGATAAGTCCAAGTTTACATGGCAGCTCGCGCTGCCATTTGAGGGATTTGAATGGAGGATCTCAATCTGTTCAAGAATTTAGAAGCACAAATGAAAATTTCAGGAAACAAGAAAATTTTCTTCAACATTTATGCATATACATTTTATTTCACTGTTAACATCTTCAGCAAGGTTTACTGCTTCCATGAGATCAATAGTTGAATTCCGCAGGAATTTACACAATGTGAGACTTAAAGAAAGCAGTCTCCGAATACAAAATAATGATATCATAAATTGACAGTCAGTCAAAGGACATAAAAATGAATTGGCTTGTGAGGACGAGTCTTTGTCATTCCATTCTGATATGCTTTGAAGGGTTGCAATAATAGGTGTCATACAGTTCCACCCACTGTTGCCACAGAATTATACCTTTTCAACTGTGTTGCACAAAGTTACAAGTTTTTCACAGCGTGTAGTTGTTTTCATTTCACTTATGATTTCTACACGGCTTTGGTGGGTATTAAGAAATTCGTACTGACTCAATATTGTATCCATACAGTTTCTAATGGGAGTTACTTCACAAGCACTGGATACAGCTAAGTTGAGGTTGTGTGCTGACCAGTGGACATATAAAACTGATGGAATTATTTCCTTTACGTGTGCCTGGACCCCATTTACTTCTCCTGATATGGACATAGCGCTGTCATACCTTTGACCATGAATCTTATTTATGTTTACATTTAATGAATGCAACTTGTCCAATATCGCCGTTGCGATTCCTTTTCCAGTCATATCATATAATGGTACTAATTGTAGAAAGTTTTCCTTCACAGTGAAGTTTTTTCTGTCATAATGGAACACACAATGATAATTGTTCTAAGCCTGATATGTCTGACGTCTCATTGGCATGAATAGAGAAGCAACTGGAGGCTTACATTTTCTCATGAGATTTCGAACAATCGGGTCGTTGCACACTTCAATTATTTCATTCTTTATTCTAGGACTGGTGTACTGCACATTTCCAACACTACATGTCAACATTTTTTTAATACAGTATCAGCCTTACTTCGAAAGTGAAGAAGTGCCATCATTTTCTTCTGCTTCTTAGTCGACCTCGACCTCCATTCATTTTTTCATATGAAAATTGCTCAACGGCATCTTTCCAGTTGTAAATTTCTGACTACAAAGTTGACCTAAGGGTTGCTTGCCAAATTCAACACCATTACTTGGAGCAAAAAGTGCACAAAATTTACAAAAACTCTCTTCCTTAAATTCGGAATATGCATGGCACTTCCAGCAATAAAGCCATTTAAACTGAAGTCGAAGATTTCTCTTTCCTTTTGTCGGAAAAACAAACCCTGGATTTGGTCAACAGATATTGTCCAAGACATCCAGTTTTTGTTCATTAGATAAGTCTTTTCAACACCAATATTATAAACTTGTAGTTAACTGGAACTTGAAGATGTTGAAGCTTCCAGAACCAAAACAACACACTTTTCACTTTTAAATGATTTCAGCAGGCACATCAACATTATTGAGTGATGTCAATGTACATTCAATACCACAGTCGAGTTTTCACAGGAGGGTGTAAAACTAGTTTCAGGAAGAAGGTTTGTGATAGTGAACTGTCGGCAAAAGTGGAGCTGAACTTTCTGCACATTCAAGAACCTTACAGCAAATAGTTTCATCCCGAGTTTAGGTTTGCCTAAACTCACAAATAGGTTCATCCCTTTTGCCTGGGGTAGAAACACCCAACTCACCAGCCCTCAGTTTCTCCTCTCCTGAAGAGGCAGATGAATCATTAATTTGAACCTCATTCAATATATCACCAACAGGAGTGGGTTGTTTACCCCGCCTGTGCCTACCCTGCTTCTCCTTTCCTTAAATAATACTCGCAAATCACCTAATAAAGAAAATATAAACAATAAAAAACAAGTGAATAGCATAGTAGTTGTCCATACCAATAAACAAACATCCAATCAGAGCACACATAAAGCAAAAGCCAATCAAGACAAGGCAATTAGCCACGGCAAAACACAGCGACCAATCACAATGATTGATGGCAAACAGCCGTCGCATTGCGGAATGCGCAGAGTAATTCAATTGTAGGTCTTTGATTGATATTATGTAAAGCCTGCGTCAAACCCTTAGTGCACGCCTGCAGTCTTCATCGGAGAAGGAGCAGCCAGCTGCCTTGGCTTTCCAGATGTTAAAAGGATGAATTCATTCGCACTATCAAGAATTAGGTGTGTAAACTTGTCAAGTAGGTAGATACTTTTTCACCTATAATTTCAACCATCTTATCTTTCTTCTTAAAATATATTTATTGCAGGTGTTAAATCATAATACTAAAATAAACTAAAAAATTAAAATGTAGTAGCCTTTGGGGATTATTATTTAAATAGCCAAGGATGTTAATGTCTGTGCAGCTACATTTCCTTTTAAATTAAAAAAAAATTAATATATATTCTAATTGAATATGTACTTGTCAGATAACTTATTAGCTAGTTGTAGCCTTTGTCCTTTTGAAATTGATAAGTGTTTCTATACATTTAAAATAAATAATGCCATTCTTGATTTAATAACCTTCATACCTGGCAGAGCATTGCAGTTTTAATTTTTACATGTAAGGAGGGTCTAATGTAATACAACATTTTTTATTATATTCATTTGATGAATGGTTTGTCTGGAAACATGGATCCAAAATTTTCCATTGCACATGTTTGAAATAGCTCTATCAAAAATTAAATTTTGAACTTGATTCTCATATCAATTTTCGGTGTTAAGGTTATTGCAGTTATTTTAATCATAAAGAAATAACCCGTAACACATATGAAATTTCCTGTCAGTAACACAATTTGGAAAAACTAGTGCATTAACAATATTACGTATAGACGAAAACAATTTTTGTAAAAAACTTTGAGAACAATTAAAATACGTCCATTTAAAGTATAAGGGTTTGGTAATCAAATACTTAAAACTTATTAAATATTTGTATCTCTTTGGATAGACAAAAAAAATATACAATGAATACACAACCAAGGAGAAAACAAATTTCTCACATGCATACAAACTTGCACACTTCAACATTACAGTGTGCAATCCATTTATATACATCAGTTAGTAAAACAATGACAAAAAAAATAGCTGCTAATGTATTCTGAGTTTATATACTGCTAGTGAGTAAAGTTAATTCTATATATAAAAAACAAACATTTTTAACAAAACATATTTTGTTCAAAACGCTAGTACAATATTCATAAAAACAATAATAAAACTTACTAGGAATTATGAATATTTTACTATAACATTTAAATATTTTTCTGATTCAAAAAGTAGAAAGATGTAATGAACCCTTCTAATTAATTTCTCTTTATTTTAGAAGTAAAGCTGTAACTAAAATTGACTGTAAGTAAATTAATTGGAACTAATAGACGTTAACCAAGAACTGAATTTCAAACATCCAATTTATCCCTAACAATCTTCCTTTTTCCTTAGACTCATTAAAAAGAACTTTCTTTTAACATTAAAATGAAATTAGGTGGTGCTATATGACATCGCTTATAATACTGATTATTGTTGATCATTAATTTCACATTCATCCAAAATATACAGTGAAAGTCTGTTATAACCAGATTTATGGGACTGGCAATATATGCTCATTATAAATAAGTGAGCCTATTCATATTAGAAACAAATCTTACCTCTAAGCACAAAATAATTGACTAATAATCAACATTGTATAAAAAATTTGCCTGAACTTAAACAAAAATTAAAATCATTGCATAAAGTTGTAAGCACATATGTAGTATTATACATTTGTAAAAAATGTTAAAATTGGTGAAAAGGTTATCAATAATAAAATTACAAAATCAATGAAGATTATTGATATAATCTTCATTGATTTTGGGATGCTTGTGATCAAGCATCCCAAAAGACAGTGGCCATACTGTCTCTGCTGATGGAACAGTTTTCGTTTTATCTTCTTTGGAGCAAGTTCCCCAAAACCCATTGGTTTGACTCACTTGATTTAAGGTAAGCAGTGATGTATCAAAGTTTCATTAACTTCTATGAAATGATACAAAAAATTTATCTTGATTACACTGAAAAAGCCCTAGGCTGTACCAAGATATTTTTACTAGTTCATCAAAATTGATTTGATCAATCGCGAGAAAATGCAGCGTACATCTTGGAGAAAGTTTTTTCTAATATAACTATGTAAAATAAGCATTTGAGATGCTTATTTATTGTCTTAGGAATCTTACACTTTCAATATTCCATCCTCCATCACATGTCATGGAATTTTTTCAGTATTCTCTACAATTATAACTAGAATGTTTAGCAACATTTTTGCCCATGTGATTGTCTGAAAATAACCAAACAACTTACAATGTTGTAATTGATGTAGTTGCTTCACCATAATTATCTAGCTTGTTTACTGTGTGATTTTGCATTTCAAAAAGTAATGTTAGATCACCCAAAATCATCTTTTCTCCAAATCATAATAACGACAGAATCATGAATACATCTCACTGAAATTTGGTGTATGCTGTTAGTGGAGATGTGGGAAACTTATTCATTAAACAATTAACGAGTGTCATCTCATAACTTGCATGGGCTTACAATACCCCTAGTATATAATTTGGAATATTCATTTACAAGAAAAGCATATCTACATTTAGAATGTAATTTTAAGTAATTGCTTGACTAATTTTTGTCTCATTTAGTTATTAATTTATGTATTTTTTAATATGAATTAAAATGTTGTAATTTGGCCCTTTCCTTGCCATTACAACCAGCTTATCAGGAATAATATTGAAATCTCAAAATGATATTCTGCAATTTGAGACAAATGTTAGTTTTAAAACAAGTAATTGAACTTCACGGACTTCAACTTGAGCTCACATTTTCCATAGAACTTGACATAAAATATGTCTCTATATACCTGTGTATAATTTGCACATGTATGATATTTAACACTACTGAGTTGTGTTATTGTGGTTGCATGAAAGCAAGATGTTCTGTTTTTTGTAATTTAGTTTCTTTTTCAGGTTCTATAAAGCGTGATTATCTTAACTGTTATTTACCAGAATTATTCTCACAACCACGAAGGTAACAAGAATGGTAAGTTAAGTGAACTCTGCGGCCCTGGGTTCAGCCCCATGACTCCTGAGATGACCTGGTCCCAGGGGCAGAACCCCAACCAGCTAGTAATTAAATGTAATGATAGTTAAAAAAAAATTATCAGTTATAAAGGTGAATATCAATGCCCATTCCTTCAGTCCTGATTTCCTGCCTGGGCTTTGTGCTTTGGCACATTATGTTCTCTTTGGGTGTAAAAAACTGCTTTCTTAAATATATCAAATGATTTCATTTAGTTCATTAAAGGCTTTGATAAAATTTTTACCCAGTGTATTTCATATAGTAAATTAAAATTATTGTAGTTTGATTTATTTTTACAGAATTATTATGGAAGTGTAGTCAAATTTATGATCATAAGTAGAACAATTTCTCTAAGAAAAAAAAAAAAATTATTTTCCTCTGTGTGTAATACCTGTTCACTTGCAATAGATATCTCTAACACTGGAGGACTGGTTTTTATTTTAATTTTGATAACTTGAAAACATTTTACAGGTGTTGAGAGAAATGAAGCAGTAGAAAGGTACTACATTTTATCCATCTATTTATCTATATTTGTACAAATATATATAATAACAATAATCTATCTACTTTGTACATAAATAATCTATCTACTTTGTAGATAGATTATTGACACATTTTACATTGTGAACAGAGATGGAGAAATAGTATGGTACACAAAAATTCTTACCCAATCAGTGTAGGAGATTTTTACTTGTTTACACACATGTGAGTTACATATTGTAAATGTGTAGCAATGTAAACTTGCATAACTCACCTGTACTTTGGATGTTTATATACTCTATATTTTTTTAGCCAGAAGTGCATATATCTCATTAATAATAACTTTTACTTTGTTTAGAACTAATGTACAGCAGTTAAAACAAATATTTTCAAAAAAATAAACATAAATTGAAGGTAACTAGAAAATATTGAATTGTGAATCAGATAAATCTTGTTATCTAATAATTTTAAAATTAAATAAGTGCATGAAGATATTCATGACTTTTATGCATGCATGCAACAAAATCATCAAATGTACTAATATTATTATTTACTAATACTATTACTAAAATAATATACTATGTACTAATAGTATACTAATATACTCTATTAATATAATAATACACTATGTACTAATATTATTATTTCAACTTGATTGTACCCATTGAATAAAATCAATTGTAAAAATATAAATCAAATATACATGTAATTTAATTATGACTCAGGTGTATGTATAGAATGAGTTGCAGTTCAAGAAAAAAAATACTGATTTATTATGAAAAACAATAGAAAAATAAATTTGGTTTTTGAGATACACTTCCTTCATAACATACCTAGGGTAAACATATAACTACTTTTAACATACTACTTTCAAAATCTGGCTATTGAAATTAAAAGAGTTTTGGAATGAGATTTTATCAATAATTTGTTTCTACAAATTATAGATATAATAAATTTGTAAGTGTTTGTGCAATTGGAAAAATATCCCAAAAAATAGAATTGTTTTCTAGAGAGAATATACTAGAAATCAGTAATATTACTGAATTCAAAACATAGTCAAGTTTCTTACATGAAACTTGATAATGTTTGGTACTACCCAATAATAATTTTATATATTACTGAATTTGTGCTTCTCAATTTAAAAAATTAAATATTGAAAACAGCTGCACATTTGTTTAATCCCTTAACATGATTGATGATCATTTTTCAATTATTTTCTTAAATATTAACTGAATTTTCATAAATGTGGTATCAGATTCTTAATCCTATCTTTTATGTACAATGCGTAGAATTTGGAAAAATAAAAATATTATTTGTGAAGGCACTTCAGCTACTTTCCAACATAAGAAATCATTTGGTTTTAATAACCTTCTTCCATTTATACAGATTAAGTAGATATGAATTACAAAGAGTGTGCCAATGATTTTTTGGTTTTACTCACACTGATGGATTTTGTTTTGTTGATTAAAAAAATCTGTTTATACACATTATCTTAACAGAAATGGATAAATTGGTTCTTAGTTGAAAAAAAATATCTACAACATTTTCTTTAAAAATTATTTTATAAAAACAGTAAATTTGCATATATATAATAACATACAATACAAAAATTTGGATTTATTCATTCATCTATTAAAAGAAGCCATCAAATAAAGATTTCACCTTTAACTTAATGTTCTGGATAAGTGAATATGTTTATGAAAAGAAATGTGTAAAATTATTTAAAAGTACATATTAAGAGTGGAGTTCTTAATTATATTAAATTCATAATTTTTTTATAATAAAATTATTTTATGTTAAAATCTAAAGGGTGGTATTTTCTTGTGATAGTGGTAGAGTTAATCGTTTTAAAAACATATAAAATAATTTGTGTGGTAATCCTCTTGATATCTGCTGTATCTGAGTACAAATAAGATCATGTGTATGTTCCTCAAACAATTTAAATGTTGAAGGTAAGCCTAAATCCACGTACAGCTGTTTTACTGCTTCCACTTTTTCTGGATCTTTAGAACCATATGAATCCTATAAACACAACACAATTAGTGATGATAACAAAAAAGATACAAATCTTCTCCCTTAATTTTGATTTAACAGCACTTAAAAATTAGTTATGACCCTTGTTAATTCAACTATAATTATGTCTACACTGAGATAATTGAAAATTCTTACAAAGGCTTTCCTGCAACTCAGAAATTATAATTTATCAAAACTCAGTTACTGGCTTATTGTACTATATAATGTCCTGTCACAATACATTATCCCCTCCATTGTACTATTATCAATGCTAATACTACTTCAGATACACAAGATAAAATTGCTGTACGTTTGAGTTTGTGATTTCTAAACTTTGACGAATTTGAAAAAATCAATCAAGTTAATAAATAATGAAAACAGCTACAATATGATTTTCATTAAAGATTTATAAAGATCATTTTAATTTTGCAACAGCATTTGGCTGTGTCAAGGAAACATATGTGGTAATTTAAACTTTTGTTGGTTTAAATTTATGCAGCGCTTTTTTAAAAGTATTTGATTTACTTTAATGAGATTTAAGCAACATCAACTGCTATGAAAACTTATTACTTTTTTAAAATTTCAACAGCTTGGTGTAAAATTACATCCAGTGTTGTTAACTTTGCAGATTTATGAAAATCAGTTTATTAATAATTGCTTGGTTGCTGTCATTTTATATTTACTTGTCAATTTCCAGGTTTCAGGTTTGGTTTAGGTTTATTTTTTTAAATAGGTTGATTTTTAAAAAAAAAATTTATTTATGATTAAATTCATCGCATAATCCTGAGATAAACCAATTGTATGGGCTCTTCAATCTGAAGAATCCATTTTTTCGTTGGATAAGATGGTCATCTTATTCAAGACAAAATTTCTCCCACTGCAAATCTTAAATCTATAACTTCCCATCAAAATATAATACAATATACATAGTGATGTCAAAGTATGTAAACTGTTTCTTACTTCAAAACTGAGTGATACTAGGAGGTAGAAACAAATCCAAATCTATGTAGTTAAAAAATTACTAACTACTTTTTGGTACGTTTGAAATTTTTATCCACTCTATTGAATCAAACTTTTTTTTTTAAATAGGTAACAGTATTCCCAGGTGGGTGTTAAGAGGGTCATACACAGTCTACCATGAGAAGGTAAACGTTTGGGAAGAAATTGTTGGCAATCATATTATATTGTAGGGCCTTTTATATTAGATGGAAATCTTACAGAAGATTCTTGTTGCAACTTGTTAGCCAACAGAATTTTACCAAATATCCAGGAAAATTTTGGAGAACAATTAAATAAAAGAAATTATAAATGGATATTACTTGGCGCATGCCAAGCTGTAGAGGGAAAGAATTTTTAACACTTCTTTTAGAATGGTATGCCTTCAAAATTTATTGTATTAAGTAATTTGGGATCAAAAACAGTTAAGTAAATTTTAAAATTAAATATTGTGATAATTAAAGTATAATATCAACTGACAAAGTTACTTAATTTGAACTAGTGTTACAATTATTAATTATTGTTTATTATTATTATAAGTATTATTTATTATTAATATTTGGGCCATTATTAGTATTTGAGTTTTTGTATGTTTTTTTATGAAGTTTTTTACTGGATGTAATTCTGAAGATAATACAAAATATAAAAGTTACTATGGGGTGTTTTATCCTGTTTTATTACTAGTGCAATTTTTTTATCTTTGCAAATTTGATTCCTTATAACTCAAAAACAAAGGCATTTATCAAGAAACAATCTTTGCCAACTTTTTTATTGTAAAATCTTACATTAAAATCATGTATCACATGTCACCTACCTACTTTAAAAAAAAGTTTGATTCAATGCAGCAGATAAACATTTTGAACACTCCATAGAGTAGTAATTTTGTAACTATGTAGATCTGCACTTGTTTCTACTTCCTACCTCAGTTTTGAAATATTAAGTGATTTGTTACACTTTGATATCATCTGTATAATCATCAATATAAATACAGTACTATGTGCTTCCTAAAGTGTTATTTTAATTTTTCCATTGCAAAATGACCAAAAAAAAGTGTGTTTTGGTACTTTGTAAGTTACTTTATGAAAAAGACATAATAAATTTACTTAGTTACTTACCAAAAGTAACTGTTTTTGTTGTGGCGAAGCTCTTTGTAATGCAACTACTACTAGCCATGAGCACTTTCCATCCTCAATATCAGTGCCTGTTTCTTCACCAAAACAGTTATAGAAATCTTTCTGTTAAATAAAAGCACATTAATTGCATCACAATATTTATTAATAAATAAATGTATATTATTTTTATTAAATTGAGTATGTGATCAATGAAAATTAATAAATTTATTTTCTGAGAAAATGGAATAAATTTAAAAAAATTATTCAAGATATTCCTGTTATCTTGAGTATTCTAGATACTACGTAATAAGACTGACTTTTCCTGCACACCTACCTAGTCTTATTTATGTAAGTATGTTTATAAAATTCCCTTAATTTCATCCAAAAATCAATAAATTTGTTTTTGGATGAAACTAAGGGAATCTGAAAGAAAACAGAACATTATCAAATTTTGATTGTTATTTTAAACCAGAAACGTTTATTCCACTTTTACTTAACTTGACAAATTATTACAGTACATAATTTCTCAACCTAATCTTTTCTAAATATCTTTTCCTCATAAAATAATATAATCATTTTATATAGTAACCTAACACTACAAATGTGTAATCATTTCTTACTTACTTAACACACACACACAATTGTTATTTTCTTAGAAAATGGAATAAATTAAAAGAATTATATATATATAATTCTCTCTCTCTCTCTTTATATATATATATATATATATATATATATAAATTTTTTTTTTCTTATTTTGTGTGACACACAGAGAGAGAGATATTTATAACTGTAAATAAATATAATTTATAATTTACTTATTTATAAAATTATAATATAATAGGAATACTATTCATACCTGTTTTCATAGTCTTAAAAAAATTTAAATTCTAAGAACTTTATAATTACTAGTTTTAGTACAACTACCTTTTACTTATTTATTGTTTTTAAATGTACCTTAAAAAGATTTATTATAGATACATTTAAAAAATAATCTTTAATGCTTAAATTATATTATAAAATTAACAGTGCATTTATATGCTTGGTTTATTTCTATATATTTGTCTTAATACCTGAAATTATTAAATTTAAAAAAAAAAATATTCTGCCTCTTTTGGGCTGGTACTGGTATATAACAAGAACAGTTTGTTTTCAAAACATTGTGAGGACAAGGGAACTAATCTTAATTGTCAGATTAATCTTATAAGGAAGACTATATAAAAATAACTTTCTTCATCGCCCTTTGTAGATATTAAAAAAGATGTTAATAATCTTGAATAAAATAAAATTTTTAAAATTCTTAAAGATAGAAAAAGAAAATAATTTAAAATAATGCAAGAATTTAGTAGCTTTGATAAAGCCAGAACACAGTTTTAATTTTTCAAATTAGCAGTCATAGGTGAAGTCAGTTCTTATTGCTTTATAACTTTTGCATATAAAAGAAGCAAATTTTCATAAAAGGAAATTTTATGAATGAGTTACCAAATAATGGATACAGAATTAGGGTATTAAAGATATACTTCAGAGAACCTGAGAATGATTTAAAAAAAAATATTTCATGATATGGATTCATTGCCTGGAGAGAAATACAAGTTGGAGATAAAACAAAAGCTGAGAAACTAGGCAGAAAAAAGGAATGGCACTTATTAATAGAATGTATGTACTAGAAGAACAATAATTTTTCATTCAGAAAGTAAACTTAAAAGGAAATATCTAAGTAAGAAAGGTATCAAAAGCAAACAAAAGTAAAATAAATATCTGGACCAGTATGAACATTAATTATGCTTATATTTTTGATGTTGACTTACTTTTGTGATAATGTCAAAGAGTGCCAGATTTATGATTCATTAATGTTGTTAGGGTTATTCAAATGGTTTGTATTTATCTATCAAAGAGTATTTACCTGAACCTGATAAAAATGTCCCATTTCCAAAAGTATTGTCCTTGCTTGTCTATGCATTTCCATATCTCTTATTCTAGCCTAAAACAGAAATAGACATTTTTTACATATATCTTGAATATAATGAAAAAAAGATGAGAAAAAGAAGAATGATATATTTCCTCATTGTTGTATAACATTTTTTAACCACCGATATATATGAGGTGAGCCCACAAATATTCAATGCATAATTGTATTATGCACTGAAATGTATTGAAATGGTAGTTAGAATGATATGACACTGTAATCCAGTTATAATATTATCCAGATGTAGGCCAACCAATTCTGTTGCAATGGTGGCAGAACTCCAAAACTAGATTGTACTAGTATAGTTATACTTGAACAGTTAAATCCACTTACTCATAATAATATTTTTCCTAGATGTAAAACTAGGCACTGCAGCATCAAGATAAAAGGCACATGTTTGACAAGGTAAATAATGTACTTTGAGGTACATACTTTAAAGTTTGACATTTGTGTTTCTATGTATTAAATTAGTACATATTGGGTGTATACTGTGAGATTTATAATAATTTTATCAAATATGGCCTGTTGGAATGATTATACAATAATAATAATTTATAAAAACCATTTACGAAATGGTTTTGGTGAGTTTTTGGTAAGTGGTTTTTGTAAATTATTATTATTATTAATACTGCAAGATGTTGAGATGTGTATCAAAATAAACCTAAAGATGTGTAAAAAGATACTGATAATCTTAATAGAATAAAATGTTTACAACTTTTTGCTTATTAACATGGAGAGACAAACAACAGTGAATATGGCCACAAAACGAGACTAATTGATCCACTGCTTCAGAATAAATTATACAAAAATGTTTTCCCTTCATTGTTGTAGGTAAACCCACAGAGAAAATTAGTAATTTTTTCAGTTATGGAACTCTTGATACTGCTTTCATAACTGATAATTCTCTGGGCAAATTTATTAACAATAACAAAAGTAAAACTGCTAAACTTAAAAAATCAGGAGTTTACAAGCTTAAGTGTGGTTCTTGTGATAAAGTTTGTATTTGAAAGACTGTTAGATCTTTTGAAAAACATATAAGGGATAACACATCTTTTTTTCCAATAATAAGAGCGTTTCTAATTATGCCTCTCATTTAATTGATAAAAATCATGTTTTCATGATAATTTCAAACTATGTCATGTTGAGAACAAAGGTTTGAAACTGAAGTTCGTTTTAATCATTGGAAATTAATAAACTTAAAAATTCTTATTTTCTTTTAAATGATCAATTAAATTTGAATAGTTCACCATTTTTGAACTTATGAAGGTGAGATGGGTTTCATGTTTTATTGTAAGTACCCCTATTTCTGAATTGACCAATAATATTTACTGTTAAATTTATTTATTTATTACTGATACAAGTGTTTATATCGAGAGTGTAATGTAAGTGTGACACTGTATTTGGACTGAGATAATGAGTTATTTATTCTTGAAATGGGAATATCATTTTAAATCAGTTTAAGTCCTAATTTTTTTTGTCCAGAGGTCCTGGGTTCAAACCCTGGTCAGGCATGGCATTTTCACACACTACAAAAATTGTCATTCATCTCATACTCTGAAGCAATATCTGACGGTGGTCTTGAGGTTAAAAAAAAAATGCCTAATTTTCAAGCAAATTTATATGTGCAAAACTTTGCCTGGCTACCAGAATCTAACTAGATTCTACACAAATGATGATTATCATATATGTCATTGGTGTTACATATGGCTGTTGATAAAAGTATATTTTCTTTTGACTGAAATGAACAATAGGTATTATATTTTCAGGCTTATTGCTATCTAAATTGGAATTATTAATTTTCTCCATATAATGAGAGTATTATGTTTTTTATTACAAATCTGACATTGACATTTTGAATGACATTCATTAATAGAATGATCTTTGAATAAACAATTAAAACAACAATTATTATCCCCCAAAAAGGCTTTACAATCCTCAATGGACAAATTTAAAAATTCTGTACAATATGGTAAATGATGATTTGAATTACACAACAAACATTGATTAGAATTAAATTTTGAATAATAACTAACATTATTTCCTTTATATTACTTATTAGGATTTAAAGTAAAGTGTTCGTTAAAAGATTTGGTCAGATTGTTACAACGCTGTCCTTTGGTTTCGTTTTCTGTTTTCACTTGCATGTTTGACGTGAATGCATTAATATTTTCAAGAAGTTGATGTCTCAAATTAAGGAATTTGATAAAATCTTTGAAGGTGGGAAATCTTTCATTTGACAACTTTTCCTTCCATAATCTTGAAGTATTATAAAAGATATGAGAGGTCAATTTCATGTCTAAGGACAGAAAGGATCAGAAATGATGGAACAATTTGGTAATATTAAAATAGATGAACTGGTGACAACTTTGAAGTCAGATGTAACAAATGAAAAATGAAGATCACAATGTTAAACAAGATGGTTTACAAAAATCTGTTAAAAGGCCAACAGTTAAAAGAAAACAAAGTACTAGTACACTATACACTACCATTAAAATTTATTATTGATGATGTAACTGTTGAAGAATCGATTGAATTACCTGTACAACAAAAACCATTTAGAAAGTTAAATTATAAAGTTATTGTTGAAGAATTGACAGAAGATGATACAAAAAGAGATTCATTAAAAATGAACAACAATGAAGTACATAACAATAATCAAAATATTAAGATATAAATCACAATTTATTATTGAATGATATGAAAAAGACAGAGAATATTTTGTAAGTACTCCTGACTGTTACTCTTTATCTTGTTTTTTAAAAATCTTTTTTGGTTTTTGTATCTACCTTTTTCTTTGTAATATACTTTAGCTTTAGAGTTTTGTTTCTGAGGAAAGTACTGCATACTAAAACAGCTGTAATGACTTTTAAATAAATTTTATGAAAATCAAACAACATAATTTGTTTATTTTCTTTTGTTATGATGGATTTTCATCAAGTAATGACTTCATTCATCAATTATCTTTTAATCTTATTGTAATAATTAATGAGATTTTTGAAGAATGTCAAAAAACTCTACACTCTATTAATTTAATACTGCTGTTGGGTTTATTATTGACAATATGACTCAGCTTTAATTGAACTGTTTACTAATAATATGGCTGAGGGCAAGGAGTATTATGTTACAACTACTCATGCTCAGATTGCAATTTTCAGAAAAGTGATTGTGCCTTATGCATTTTATTTTGTGAGAGTTGTAATATGTGACTGAAATGTAATGAATTAAATAAGCACATGCTGGATAAGATACAGTATTCTTGTGAACAAGGCAATATTACAATCACTCATCAATAGAATCTAAAGTGAGACATCTCACAGCAGAAGTGAAGATTTTTCAGAAATGAAAGAAGTAAAACAGATGTACAGTTTTGTGTACTCCATTTCTATGTCGAAAATATGTTTACATTTTCTTGAGAAAATCTATGGTAGAAAATGTTTATTTGGATAATAATTATTAAATAAAAAAAATGAAAATGAAAGTGATTTCTTTCATCAGCATGGTTTAAAAAACATTTCATTAATATGAAATTTAAAAACACTTTATATAATTACCAAAATTTTATGATCAACAAATATTCTGTTATTCAGAAAATTATGAAAACATAAAGTAATCTATAACAGTAGTACCAATGTCTAGATGGCTAATTTCTTACTGAGCTATGAAATATATTGTTAAGTAGTAATGTAAGAAATAACATACCATGTACAATGCCAGTGACACTGGTAATTTGAATGAGTGATAAGCTGTCTTATATTTTGCAATAGATAAGTATCGGTCCATAGTAAATTGATTTAGTGATTTATCTTTTTGAGTCTCTAGTTGCAACACTGTTCCAACAAGTGCTTTATGTCCTATCTGTAATAATTAAAAGAAAATCAAAATAAATAAATTACCTAAACAGTAAAATTACTGCACGTAGAATACTTAACAATGAAGAACAGTCCATTGACCAGTGTGGCCAACTGATAATGCAGGCATTCAAGTTCAGCTAAGAATCAAAATTTCTCTAAAGTCTAGAACCATCATAAAGAAGTCGACTGGCATTGCTAGTAACCAATAAGCAATATTTATATATTACTATAAATTGTAATTTTTAATAAAAGATAAAGTGAATAACAATTCTACAACTGTTTCACTACTTCTAATTACCTTTTAAAGAAATGAATGTATGTAAAAAATAAGTTAATAGAGTAATGTAGAATAATTATAGTACGTATTGCCAGCCCTCATTTGTTAAATAAATAACAAATTTTTTATATTCTTTAAATAAGAAGTAAACTAATTACTTAATTAGGGTATTTTAACTCTTAGTATAATGAATTTCTTATGGATAAGTCAACTTAGTATAAGTTAAAAATATGTCAATAAAATTCATAACTAAACCAATTTACTAATATCTTTAAAAATTGACTAAAGTGGCATAGATTGGCATTAAGATTCCTCTATTCTTGTATTTTATTTAAGTATTGGTCCAAACAGGACAATACAGAATATATAGGACTTTCAGGATAAAACATTTTTGTAAAAAAACAGATGACCTGCAATAATCTAGGAATACAAAAGGCTACAGGTAAATATATTGTTTTTCTTGATTACGATGACTTATTTTATCCTAACAAATTTTCATATCATATTCTTAAAATAATATATTATATAGATGTAGGTATATATATTGCTGTAATACATATTTGTTGTAAACAAAATTATTATATGTTAAGTCTTGATTATCTGAAGTTATCAAGATTGATATCACCTTGGAAAAGAATGTAAATCCTCAAAATTGCACTGGACAGTATCAATATTTATATCCTTGAACACTCTGAAAAAAATATTGGATTTTCTAATGCATAATAACTGCAAATTAAAGATCCACTGATTTGTTACTGTGTGCACGAATAATAAGAGTTTCTTAATTTTTCATGAAGTCTGTTGCATATATTTTTTCTTTTGTTCTTTTATTATAAATAGAAGAAACCACAAATGAAGTGCTCCTTGACATCTTCAGTGTCTGTTTCTTTTAACTTCATTTCTACTAGCATCATCCAAAAGACTTTTAATCTTCAATTACTGTCTTTCTCTCTTCAATTTCCCTTTACTCAGTAGCAAAAATCGTAGCACCTAATGACTGAGTCACTTTCTATCATTTTAGCTAAAAATAATTTCTTTTCAGTACTACTCTTTACCTTCTTCCAAAAGAGATTAACTAATTATAATAATTAAACTAAAGAAACGGCCAGGTTATTGTATAGATATAATGGCTGTTCTTGTATAAATAATGTTTTCTGTATAAAAACGTTTATTGAAAGTCATTAGCCATAATAGAGAGCTGCATCTAGTATTTATTGGCTTGAAAAAAGTTGTGATAGTGTTCCTATTAATTATCTTTGGACAGCTATGAAAGACTTTTATTTTTTTTACCCTTTCTGGAACCGCTCTTGGAGCATTACCTCTGATAGGGGAAGTATACAGCCATCAGTTGTTGGTATGCCACGATTTCATTGCACAAAGATGACCCCCCACATGGTAAGGGGGCCCTCTAAGCGCTCAGCTGCAGGCCTGTCCAGCCCCATTATAAGACAACACCCACAGAGTCGGTCTGAGGACCGACCCCTGCGGTACTCCTTTATATAAATTATGCTCAATTGTTTTTCCATCTTCCAGGAAGCAAAAAAGCCTATGCCCAGTTAGATATGACTTGATCATCTGTCAGAGGTACAGCAGAATTCTGCACTCCACTAGCGACCTCATTATTGCGATGTGAGAAACGCAGTTGAATGTATTTTTCACATCAAGAGTGACGAGCATGCACATCGCCCTTTGGCTTCTCCTTGCAGCTCTCTCCACAACCTGGCACACAGCGATCACCACATCAATGGCAGAACTCCCTTTCCAGAAGCCGTATTGGATGGCAGAGAGTCCGCCTTCCCACTCCACCACCTTGGATATTCTGCATTGGAGTATACGTTCCAACACTTTCGCTAGGGCGTCTATCAAGGCCAACGTCTGGTACGAGCAGGGTACGCCGGGTCCCTCCCCAGTTTGAGGACTAACACCAGCCACTGGCATCTCTACCTGTGGAGGAATACCCCCTGTAAGGTAAGCATTACATACCTTAAGAAATACATCCGAAGTGGTCTGGACAGCGGTCCAGACCACTTCGGATAGCGACCCTAAGGGTAGCGACCCTTATCAGCAAATTCGGCAACTGGTCCGGGACCTCCGAAATTAGCTCATTCCATGCTTCCCGTTTCGCCTCTCGAATGCACGATGCAAGGTCCTTCTTGGCCTTCTTGTACTGGGCTTACATATACCCCTCAGAACAGGGAAACGAGCCCTAGTCATTTTCCTTCTGGCCGCTAAACACACCCGTCTCTTGTTGGCAATCTCCTACAACCACCAATAGACGGAGGTCGCCCCTTTCTAATATGTCTTCTAGGGAGTCCGCCGCAGGCCATCTATAACGAGGCTACTAGTCCGGTGACCTTCTCTTCTGCTGAGCCAGGGGTGTAGACTTCACTTAAGTAAAGCTCCTCTACGAAGGCAGCCGGGTCTAGGTCCCGAGTACTCCACTCAGCAAAAATGGGAAGGCCATCTCCGCCGTTTCCCTCCTGCGAGATGAGAGGGACGATAGGCTGGTGGTCA